>NW_010244445.1:18875-40897 GCF_000690775.1 Eurypyga helias | reverse complement strand
TTTTAAGCAGGAAATTCAGAAACTGGAAGAACAGTTAAAAATCTCAGGAAAATCACAGACTTCAGGAGAGCCCAGAGAGTATGGGGTGAGTAAAATCGCAAATAGTGGCCCAAGGAGTTAGTTTACCTCAGTTAAATACCAAAACCTTTATTGTCTTGGGGGATTTTTTTTTCTCGGTTGTCACCCAGAGGGCAGATTTTCCTATGTTTAGGCAGCAAGAGTGTACTTAGGTTATTACGGAGGTGGAGAGCGATACTGCATGTGCGTTACGGTACAGTTTCACAGCCAATGAGTCAGATTTAAATTAACTGAGGAGGATAACAATATAGACACTCTGCTCTACAGAGCACACCTGGGGGATGATTTCTGAGTTCTAAATGTTTTTCCAGCTATAACAGTTGTAATAAGAGATGTTATTTGTCTGCATGCATTGTCTATTGAAGTTTGTAAATCAGTCTTTTTTTTACATGTTCATTTGTTTAGTGCTTGGTTTTAAAGATTAACTTTTGCTTTCTTTTTTTTTTTTCCTTTGTGTTTGGGGTTTTTTTCCACATAAATGAACATTATACAGAACTATGAATTGCTTCTACAGGTATGGAAAACAGCATGAACACCTCTTAAACTTTTCTTTCCTTTTCTTTTCAATCCCTTCTGTTTAGATCTGCTTTGGCCCTTTTTCCTGTTCTTGATATGTCAAGGCTGCTTCAGCTTTGACTCGGAGATAAGGATACATATTTTAGCGTGGCAGAATTCTTGCAGGGAGTGAGAAACTGACTTCGATTTAACTTCCTGTACACAAGTGCTTCATTCTCCTGGCTTCTTGCTCAGTTGTATTGCAGACAAGTTACTTACTGTGGAAGACCTTTTGGGCATGAAAGGAGAAGCAGTTCCATCTATTCATTTATGTCCACTTTATGAAGTTGTGTAGGTCAATGTTAGAGAAGCAAATCTTGCAGGAACAACAGAGTCTTTGATAGAGTGGATTTTCCATGCTGGAGGGTACCTGATTTTCACTGACCTTCTGTAACCCCTGACAGGACTTTGTTAGGGCTGCTTAAGAAGTAGGGTGAAGTCAATCTGCATCAGTCTTGGCTTCTCATTTGCATGAATGCCATTATATTCATTGCCCAGAGAAGCTGTGGACACCCCATCCCTGGAAGTGTTCAAGGCCAGGCTGGATGTGGCTTTGAGCAACCTGGTCTAGTGGAAGGTGTCCCTGCCCATGGCAGGGGGGTTGGAACTGGATGGTCTTTAAGGTCCCTTCCAACCCAAACCACTCTGTCATTGTGTGATATGGCATTAAGATTTTCTGAGTACATCGCACACATAGCCTGCATAATATTTACACTGTGACAAAGTGAGAGTGTTTTTGAAGGCTACGTGACTTGCAGAAGACCTGTTTGTACCCAGAAGGTATATACCTCTGTGGCAGTCTTGGGCATACAGATTCACAAAGGATGTATGTCAGGTTATTCAAAACACGTCATACTGTTAAGACCACAGCTTGCTTTCTATCAAAGATTTTGGGTGACAGTTAAGTTACTAGTGTGCTTGTGGCTTAGTGAAGAGGAATATCAGAAAAAAGTAAAACTGGCTGCTGGAACTTTTTCAACCTTTCTCAGGAAGGATTAAAGCTTAATTGGAGAAAGTCACACAAGGAAGGGAACTAAGGAAGTGACATTTGTGGGTAGGGTGAAGTATGCACACAGTCTGGGCCAAAATAAAATGCCAGGATTTAGGCAGTTCTTCTACAGTTGTTTAATGCAGCTGTAATGTCAGCAATTGCTTAACTCACTCTGAAACAAATCAGTGCAAGGGGACTTCTAACTTCTGCATGTAAGAGTTGTAACAAGTTCATAGTTGATCTCTCTGCTGTTCTCTAGGCTCAAGGTATATGTGAGTGGGATTATTTTGTGGAGACTGCTAGCTGCTGCTGAAAGCCACCACCTGAGAGCATGGCCTGAGCGTGTTTTCTTAGCTACAGGATTGCAGCACTAGCTTTCTAGCATTGTAGTGTTAGAAAACACACTTTTCATGTGTGAAGTGTCATAGTTTTTGGCGTTCTGGTGCCAAAATTTTATAGCATTAGAAAGTATTAGGCTTCTAAAAGATTTTTCTATACTGAAAAGCATTACTGTAAGGCCTGTGTTAGGCTTAACAGTTGATTAACTGCTGATGAGATGAGAAAGGAATAAGATATATACATAATTAAGAAATGTATATGTGCCTCTAAGCAGTTGAAAGTCTCATGGTAATTTCTTTTGGTACTAGTCTGTGACACTCTACATAAATGTGACTAAATTAATTCTCTGTGTATTTTGTTAGAGGGTGTTTTCTGCTTTAATAATATCTGTACAATACTTTGAAGATGTAAAGTTCTGTCTTAATACAAAGAATTTTTATTTTCTAATATTGAAGTGGAATTTGCATAAATTCAGATACTTATCGACGAACAAAGCATTTATTTTGTAAAATTTCATCTTCCTCACTCATTGATATTAACCAAATTATTTCTCCTTTAGAAGGTTTTCCATTTCTTTCCTATCTGAGCTTGCTTTCAGTGTGCTTAATGACTTCCTCACTCCCGATGTAGTCTGTCTGTCACACTTGGTTCTCTCCTGCCTCTGTTACCCACCAGGGCTCCTAGCCTTGCCCTCATGTGAATTACTGGGATGAACAAGTGACTGTTTTCCTGCAGCTCTGCATGATTGGGTCTCAGTGAGGTCTAATACAACATCGTTATCATATTTAAACAATTTTTGAAAAGAAGAGTACCTGTTGTATGTTGACTACTGTGAACCTCCCTGATTTGCAGGCACTGTGTTCATTATGTTGCATATTTATCTTTGAATTATTATCTTCCTTTAAACTGGAATTCCTTGAAGTAATGGAAGAGAGTTCTGAGGTTACAGAAATACATCTAGTGCTATTAGTAATAATTCCTGTACTCTTTGGGTTTCTTAATTTTAAACAAACAAAGACCAATAAACCCCCCCATACACCCCACAAGGCCCCTTTTGATGACCACTGAGCCTTGAGAGTGTGGCTTCATCCAGCATTCCACTAGAATACTGCAAATATTGAGAGAGTAATCAAATGTGAATTTAAGAGCTGCTGCTTTTGGAAAACAGGGTTTCAGAAAGTTACTTTTTCATCCTTCTGTCCACATCTGGGTTTACTTTCATCTGGGACTTCTGCACTAGATTAGTCAGTAGTAAAACTCCACCTGCTTTGCCAGAAAATTACTCTTGCTTCCAATTGGAATTTTGCTACATTGCCTAAATATCTGTATAATGTGATTTCTATGTAGGTAGAATCTTTGCAAGCAGAAATAAAAGAGAAGATGGATGATTACAATAAGCTGTTATTAGAAAAGGAGCAAAAACACCAAGAAATTATAGCTCGTGATAGAGAGATAGAAAAACTGGTGGCACAGATACGAGAACTGGAGCACGGTGGTACCCAAGTCTCAAAGACCATACACTGCTTGGAGCAACAACTGCAAAAAATGAAGAAAGTGGAGACCGAATTAAAACAAGTAATTTCTAAATACTTATTTAAATGGGAGGATATCAAGGACTGTTACAGGGTTGTTTCAGACGACCCCTGGCCCCTAGTGGGCAGTTACACTGCTGTATCGATGGCACGTATCCCAGCCACAATTTCAAACAAACTGTTTTTATGAGTTATAAGCCTACTTACTATAGTGACTGCTTTTTGACATGTCACATTTGCATGGATCAGAGCTGCTCTTTGGAAGTTCCGGAGAAGACAGGGTTACTGATGATCAAACATCGTGGGTCTTCAATAAGTAACAGTGTTTAAAATGGTATTATCTTAATTGGTAGCTTGTCTTTGGAGACAGATCTGTTTGCCATAGTTTTCAGTGCTTTGTTACTACTGCAGATTTAATCACAGTTTAGAGTTGCGAGTTACATTCCATTTAGCACAAATCTAAAATGTCTAAAAGACAAAATGTCTTTTGCCAAACATTTGAGTAACCTTTTCTACCTTCTTAAGCTAAATGTTTCCGTTTTCTCCCAGCAATTCTCCTTGGTTAGGTCTTGTTGGTGTGTCTGTCAAGTTTGAAGATTTGAGTGTCGTGATCTGAACTAAACTTATTAGTTTAATTGCTAATTCTGTAAATATTTGCTTCCATTATTTTACATTTTAAAAATATTGAACGATTTTTTCTTTTAGCTTCAGCTAACGTGATAGAGACTGGCCAGTCGTGGTTTATTAGGTACTGTTGTTGCCATCTATTTGGCATTCGGAAAATTGCACTTGGAGAGCTGGTTGGTTTTAGACTCCCATGTACAAGAAAGATGTTGGTGTACTGGAGTGAGGCTAGCAGAGGACCATCAGAGTGGTCAGAGGGCTGGAGCAAATGATTTTTGAGAGAGAGCGGGGTTTGTTTAGCTTTGTGGAGATCTTGCTGTTGTCTACAACAACATAATATCAGGTTATAGAGAAGATGGAGTCAGACTGGGAGGTGTACAGTGGAAGGATGTGAAGATATGAGCATAAACTGCAGCAAGGGAAGTTGTAGTGAAACAGTGGGGAAACGGTCATACTGGGGGCAGTCAGGTGTTGAAAAAGGGGCTCAGACTGGCAGCGGTGTGTCTGTGACTTGGGGATGTTTGGAATTCGGCTGACCTGAGGCCCTGAGCAGAGCAAGCTGGTTCTACTTCGAGTCAGAGGTTGGACCAGCTAGACCTTTCCCAGCTTAAGCTATGCTGTGATTTTACCCAAACTGACGAAAGCCAGGCCCACAAGCTTTCTGTCTGGCTTGCCTTGGAGTGGATGCCACCTGTCATACTACTGTTGGCAAGTTGCTCTTCTTTGTGGAATCTTAGCTTGCTGTTAAACAGGCTTTCTTTATCCATGCAAATTCAGAATACTCTTACAGATGCCTGAATGTACCAGGAAACTCCTCTTTCTTTAAAAATATGAAATAAGCCAAGTTTAGGCCTTTTTTGGTGGTGTGGTTTTTTTTTTTTTCTCCTCCCCTCTCCCTCCTTGCCCCCAGGATCATCAGCTTTAAATAAGTTTATGCTATTCAGTTTGCCAACTGTAGGCATTGTAATAGCTTATCTTCAGGCAATTTTGTGCAGTAAATAAGTGCCAACAGAGCTCTAAGAATGATTGTGTGTCAGGAAATTTTTCTGTAAAAATACACTTGAGGTGAATGGCAATTACGGGTTTTTATTGTCCCCCAAACTCTGCCACATGAAAAGTGTAGGTATTTCAGATAACAGGGACCAGCACTAAGAAGATATAGGTCTTGAAAGAGTGATGTTGAATATGGAATGGTATCTTTTTGTGAAGAATACTGACAGAACTCAAGGCCAGCTGATCCGTTTCTCCTGCCATCATGTGCATGGAGCTGGTCTTGCATTTTTCCTGGTCCAATTCCTTTTGGTTGTTCAGGTTGTTGATCTAACACTGACACTTCTGGTTGGGGTTGTCCTGGGAGGATTGCTCATCCTTTAGCTCATTTTGGGAGTCTGCTATCCCCTGGGTGTTGGTACCAGTGAACGAAGATACCGTTAGACTATGTCTGCATGGGCATCCAGAAGAAAGTCTTAGAGTGAAGCTGCGTTACGTGAAGCTCTGGTTTTTGCCTGGGTTGCTGCTTGGTTTTGCTGGGTCACTCAGCAGGTAGCAACGGGAGAACGTTAGGAGAACCTGTGCGGAGCCTTGCCTTGTTCACTACGGCATACTTGCAGCTCCGCTGTCCAGTAAACGCAGACAAGTCTGAGGTAAGGCAGCCCAGTTCTGCAGGAGTCTGGGTTTGACACGGTTACTGGAGGGTTTTTGTCAGTGTTCAAGATGAGCTTTAAAATGGTGCGGGTAAGGTCTTATTTGTAGTTGGTATAAACCAAAAAAAGGCTCTGTTGTTGCTTGGGTGTAGTTATATGTGTTCTTTCACGTATGGCAGCAGGACACCTGAGGACAGATTAATATCACAGGTTTCTTGTGATGGCCAGAAGAGTTCTCCTTTTCCCCTTCAGGACAGCCAAAATCTATCTGTGGTAGGCGTTTCCTACCCAGAAAACATACAGGTGATGCTTTCATAATTATTACATGTGGGTTTTTATCCTCCCAGCGATATTAGGTGTGAATGACACAGGTTTGTACCCTAACTGGCTGTCTCCCCTCTAATTTCCTATCCGCTGTGCTGCCCCCAGCACCGGCCAGAAAGCCAGTGGGAACCGGCTGGGGGCTCAAAATCAGCATGAAAGTGAAGGTTTGGTCAACTCTGTTAAATACCTGCTCTTGGGCATGCTGTTTTGATAGTGCGATACAGGGTTAACTTTGTCTTTTAGTTTTTAATTGATGCTTCTTTCATTTTAAGATCAGAAGATGCTATCTGTGTAATCTGGGTCTTAGTTCTCTTTGATGAGAGAAAAGATAGTCAAATTTTAGGAATTTTTTTTTTGTCAAATCATATGATGAGTCTCGAATAACCCTTCTGTTACAGGTATGTGTTTTGAGCTATGGTAGGGTAAGTGTTGAACAGCAGAGGCAGTTACTGCCCAGCCTTCCTTTACTGTATTAAGTACAGATCTCTAAGCTTGCTGTTTGGGTGACTTCCCAAGTGCAGCTTTCCTCCTTGGACTGACCCAACTCCTGAGAAGGACTGTCAAAGACAGAGGACCAAAAGAGAAGCCTTTAAATGAAATAAATAAAACTGTAGTAGCATGGCAGACCACAGAACTGACAGAAACTTGGTGCTGGTGTTTCACATTCTGACTTCACGTGATGTGTTTGTAGTAGGTTTTTGATCTATCCAAAACTCTCATCTCTTAAATCGAGCTTGGCAAATATATGGTATCATCATAAATTTGGAAATGGCTACAAGAACAAGCTGTTTAGGTTCTTCAACATATAAAATGCTGTGTAACTGAGAAAGTATGATATACCACTGATGCTGTATTTTCAGAAGTTGTTCAACTTGGGTTAGAAAAAATAAAGGGGTAAAAACTTAAATGTGCTAACACATTTGGTTGTTTTGCATTCCTATCTCCTTATAGGCCATGGGGGTTATGCACTTTTCTTCTTGTTCTGGGTTTTGTCAGGGATCATGAAGTATTTTGGCAGGATTATTCTGGTTAGGTGGGTATGTATATAGACAACAATTAATTCTAAAATTCCAAAAAAAATATTTTGCAGGATAAAGAGGCTTTACAACAGCAACAGTACAATAATCTGATTCAGATCTCTGCCCTACAGTCTAAATTGGATGAAGCGAGGCACAGAGTACCAGCGGACGGCGGTTCTGCCCCAGTGCTGAAGGAGCAGTTACAAGCAGAGCAGGAAGCACTTCAGATAAAAGAGAGAGAGGTGAGAGTTTTGGTAGGGTCCTGTAAACCTCTGAGACACTCGTGTAATTGCAGGAACATTTTGTGCAGACTGATAGCTGGGAATTTCAGCCATTCAAAAACCCAGTGACTAATGCAGTACATGTACCTTCTCACCCAGCATGCTCTCTGCTTTGGTGCTAACTGACCTTCCTTTTTCTTGCTTTGTTCAGTTTTGTCATTCCCCTGTCCGTCGATCTCCCCTCCCACTGGAAACTCTTGTGATGATTCACATCAACTTTGACACTGACTGATCAAAATCTGTTGTAGACTGATTTTCCTTTCCTTCCAAAGTTGAAGTGGAATGGAAAGTAGAGGCATTTTTGTTTGACTTTGAGAGTGAGTGATAATTCCTTTAAGAACAGAAGGGACAATTACCCATAATGGTGTCATCGGACCTGTTTTATTTTGTGAAGCAGAGAATGTTAGCAATGAGTTCTTGTGCCAAACTTAAGCTGAAATGCAGTGTAATTGGTCACGTTATTTAGAAATTTAATTGGCTTTACATGCACAGATACAGACACCTCCCACGATGGATGTTTATGTGATATTACAGAATAATGATAGTATCTGTAATACACAAACATACAGTCCATTTTAGGATGTGCCCAGAAGAACAATGTGGGTGACCCTCCAGTTAATCGTACACCATTGTTTCAAGATAATAAAAACTAATTTCTTCCAGGTGGAAGTTCCATGTCTCTTCTGAAGTCTGACTTCAGCCTTTTTCATTCTCAAAGTTTCTATGCATTGCTACCCATTAAGGCAAGATCCCGGTGTTTCCAACTACCTCTTTGCTCTCAAGCTTTAAACAGCTGCAGGCAGAGAATTGTGTAGTTATTAACTCTTCTACAGCTTGAAGGAGTCAGTGCTCAGAACATTTTTGATTGCTGTGTTACTGGGATTAGCCCAGGAGTGCTAATTTCTATCTTCTAGGAGGTGGAGAATGGTGATTATGTTAACTGCTTGTGGTTACGTTAGAAATCAGCTACTAACATGTCTCCTATTGTTACATCAAATTACATCTGTCAAGCCTTCGTTGTTCAGAACATACAGTAAAGTAGCTGTTATGGTATATCTTTTGGTTTATTTAATAAAATAGAAAACCACCACCTTTGCAATACTTTGGTTTTGCAGCTGAGGAGCTGGAATTCTAGCTGCTCGCTCTTTTTTGATGTCTCAAGTATTTTATTAATGCAGATTGATTAGAGATAGTTTAAATCAGAATTTTCTGAAGTTACTTGCTCTCATTAATAAGGTGATAAATGAAGTTCTAGCTCTCTTTTTTTTTTTCTTTTTTTTTTTAGATTGCAAGCTTGTTAGACCAACTAGAACAATATAAAGCTAATTTGGTAGGTAAAACCGAGGAGATACTGCAGCTGAACTTGCAGTTAGAGATGCAAAAGAACCTTAGCACTTCCAGCATCAGCCAGCTTCAGTTGGAGAACGCACACTTGAAGGTAGGTTTCCGTAGCTTTAGCGTGCGCCAGGTAAAACTTGAAACCTCTTTTCTTGAGTGTGTCTTCACCTTGTGATGTTGTAAACAGATACCTAGGTTGTTTTTTCTCTTGTCAAGGGAATATTGCATTACTGTTACAAGGCTAATGCTGGATATCGTGGAACAAACCCCCCCAGTACTCCAGATGAATGCTCATGGCGTTGTCTTCTACAGCCATTTGATTTAAATAAACAGCTTAGCTTTTTTGTAGCCTTGACAGATGATGAATGAACTACAGGGTTGTCATTTAGCAAACACTGCAGTTTGTGTGCATTCCTGACCTCGACAGCTACAGCAAATCATACAGATTGGAAAACTGGTTGGTTGTCAGTCTTGCGACTAGAGCATGCATCTCTTACCTTGAAAGCTGAGAAATGTTGTAGCGATCTAATCCAGTTGTACAAACCCAAACAAAGTAGCTGTAGCTGTGTTTTTGAGTTCTTTAACGCTGTAGTGAGGAGGAGAATATAGAAATATAGCCCATAGTTCTGTTCTGCCATTACGCTGGCAGAGAAAGTAAGTCCATTCTAATGAGATTACTGTTTTTTTTCTGATCAGGAGGATCTAACAAAACTTCATGTGAAGCAAAACGAGAACCCGGGTATTAGCAATTCCTCAGCTTTTTCATTCCCACAATCACTGCTTAAAGAAAAGAATCAAGAAATCGATCACTTGAATGAGCAGCTGAAGAGGCTCCAGCACGAGCTAGAGAATACTCTGAAGAATAAAGTAAGACTACTGACTGTGTGTGCATTGCTTGATTTTTGGGGAGGCAAGGGGTACAGAATCTTATTGTAAATGAAATCTGTTTGATAATTCTCTTAGGAAAGTAGAGAGTATTCTGAGTAGCTGCCAGCTGAAGTGTGCAGTTCTTCCTGCTGTTAAATGTGTAATTGATGCCTGCATGACTCAGAAGAAAAGTGTAATTTAATGTCTGTGTGCAACAGTAATTCTGCCTACATACTGTAACATTCAGACCTTATCTTTTTGCTCAGGTTGTGGAAGACCAAAAATCTGAAATTGAAGAACTCCGATCACTTGTGGAACACCTTCGTGGTGACCAGGAAAGGCTGCGTAAGGACAAAGATGAAGAGGTAGAGCAACTCCATGGGGTAATTGAGAAGCTTCAAAAAGATCTGGCACAGTTTGGACCAGTGTGTCATGAAGTTAGTGACAATCAGGGTGATCTCTATCAGCTTCCACTGGGACAGCCAGTGGAAAACCTTCAGAATGAGTTGAAGAAGGAACTGGGAGATTGTCAGGGTGATACTGATCCCAGCAGAAGAAACACACTGCTACTCTCCCAAGTGAGAGAACTTCAGGAGGAACTAGAGCTTGTCTCAGCTGCTAGAGAAGCTGTGCAGCAGCAGCTGGAAAAGAAGGAATCACAGTTCAGAATGGAAGTGGAAATTTTGGAGAAAAAATGCCAAAAACTACGAGAGTTCTCAGAGCAGCATGTTGCAGAGCTGACCGCTCTGAGAATGCAGTACGGTGCACTTCAGGAAGAGTATGGCCTTTGCCGAACACGTGTTTCCCAGAGGGACGTTGAAGCAAAGGCAATGACTTCTCGCATTCAGGAACTTGAAGATAGAGTGAGAGAAAGGGAAGCAAATAGTCTAGAGAAAGATAATCAAATAAAGGCAATGACAGATCAAAGAGAAGCTGACACAACCGAGTTGCAGTACTTAACAAAGAAGGCAGCAGAGCTTCAAGCTGAGTTGGAAAAGAGGGATGCAAGTCAGGCTCAAGATGTTTATAGTCTGCAATTAGAAGTTTCTAGACTTGATTTCCAGGTGCAAGCACTGAATGAGAAAGTAGCAGCTTATCAGAGTGAAATCCACAAACTGCAAGGTAGCACTGCAGAACTGAAAGGTCAGATCAAAGCGTATGTGAAAGAGCTTGAAGCCTTAAAACTGGAAAGGGGTGAACTTATCTCACAGTTGGCGTCGTACAAGCCCAAGGAGCAATGTGGCCTTGACGAGACTAACCTTCTCAAGCCGTTCTGCCAGAGAGAAGGGAACGGCATAGCCCTTGAAAAAGGAGTGGAGGAATTGGAAGAAGTGAAAGTAAATCTTGACCGGTCATTTGCAATAGTGGCTTCCCCCACTGGTAACCTGGTATGTGATTTGGTTTTTAATAGTATTATTTTTTTAAAATAATCCAATTTTATGTGTCACACAGAGTCCTATAGTTCATCCTTTTCAGTGCTGTGAGAAAGGCTGAAGATGAATACTGGCATAAAAACAGCTGCGGTGTCAGTTGGAGTTTGAACCCGTCAGCCATGTGTGTGGCACGGCTGCACAAACATATTTAAGAAAGGGCAAAATGCTGCATGGGCAGTGGGGAGTGAGGGGGGGGAAAGGGTGAAACAGCCCATGGAAGCGACTATCCTAGAGCAGACATCCACACTGCAGGGGAGGAGGTACAGGAGTTAGAATGAAGGAGCAAAATTGACCCTGGGGAGGAAAGGGCAGGGAGAGGGAGCTGTTTGAGTGTTTGTTTGTTACCATCCAACTCTATTTTAATGGCAAAAAATAAGTTTTCCTCAAGTCAAGTCTGTTTTGCCTGTGAGAGTACTTGGTAGGTGATATCCCTGTCTTATCCCTGACTTTATCTCCACCCATGAGCTCTTCACATACTACTTTTTTCCCCCTGATCTGCTGAGGATGGGGAGTGAGAGTGTGGCTGGGTGGGCCTCTGGGAGCCAGCCAAGGTCAACCACCACAAGCTCCTAGGACTAGGTTTGCCATGCTTTATGGCTGTCTTGGAGAACTACTTGAAAACTCTTGTATTTTTTTAGAAATCTTTATTTACTGTGACTCTTTCTTGTATTTATTCTGAATCTCATCTGGAAAAAATGGTTCTAGAAAACCTGATAGGAGCTTTTAAATGATTTGGTTTTGGAAAGCAGTCGGAAGCACGTGTTTTTCAGAGAGCTGTAGTTGTCTGTCATACACCAACTTACTGTCTTAGAAGGTTGGCTTACAGAGTTGATAGGTGTTGGTGAGAGGGCTTGTGTATCCAAGAAGGCTGACAGACGCTGTACTATTGTGGGAAGGGGAGGTGGCTTTTTAGTGCCAGGTAGAAACGATAGTTTGTAGGTGAAACTATTGGATTTCCAAGTTGGGCTTTGGTATCAGTGTTGGTAAAAACCCGCTTGCAGAGTTACTGTGATGTTACAGAATGTTTCATATTACTTTTCCGTTTCACTTAATACCCCAGAATTCACAACAGGATGTTAAAACTTTGTTTTAAAATGTACTCAGTAATGAGTGGGGTTTCATTAGGCTTTTGTGTGTTATCTTTAAGCTACATTGATGTATTTAGTATGTATCTTGCTTAAATTATACTTGAATGCTGTCTTTCCTTATTTTAAGAAGTGATAGGAAATGACTTATGTTTATTTTTTAAGCAGAAATGAAGAGCGTAGCCATGCAAAACTTGTGATTGTTACTGGCGTTTGTATTTTTATTTGCTTAGAAGTGCTAGTTGGGATCAGTGCCATTTGCCTAGGTGATGCTGTATTTCAAGGGTCCATCTCAGAAATCCCTCAGAAAAAGAGATCAGGTGGGAATAGTGTTGAGTGACCTGTGCAGAATGATGTACATCAGACCTTCGAATGTACGTACACAAGGCCGCACCAGGGCTTGGCCACCTGCCTTCCAGTCTGGTGGTCTGCTGGAGCATGTTGCTTATACAGATAGTGATTGCTAGATTGCAGTTTGAAGAACGTAAGTAACTGTGATAATCAGCAGTGCAGCTGCTTTATTAGTAATTATTATTATTTATTACAAGCTTACACTACCAGAATGTGGTGTGTGAGTTCAGCCAGTGGCATTGTTTATGCTGTTTGTCATGTAAAATACATATATAGTGGGAGGTGCACACACAGCTTTAAAATCATAGTTGCTGTAGGTACAACTTAAGAATGTATGGAAAAGGTACCATCAATTTGAATATGGAAGTGGTTCACATAAAAAAGTATTTCTTATTTGAACACAATGCAGGGAGACGTAAAGCTTACAAACATTTCACAGAATAAAAAGAAATTGTAAAGATGGCATTGAGGCAAATTAAGTAGATTATCATGTCTTCAGGTGTTTGTGGCAGTAGACAGTTTCCTACGGATCTAGCTCATCCCGATAAAGTACAATATTTGGTTTAGATTGCTCAATCTGAGCAAGATCGTGACCGTGAGCCTCAGAGCTGGAGAAGGGGGGCAATAACAGTTCGGTACTTCTGTTGTTCTGGATTGGATTAGCTAAATGCCAAGATACAGAACATCCAGAGGACAAGAAATGACTGCTGCTTGGAGTACTGAGGCAGAAAAGCTGCAGGAGATGAAGCAGCTCTTTCCTTAACCCTGGATAGTGAAGGAGAGTTGGTTCCCATTGTTAACAGTGAGGAGCCTTTGTGTAGTAGTGAACATAACACAAACAAATGCAGCGTTGTTAGAGGAGCAGAGGAATTTACTCTACATTTACTCTTGGGTTCAAAAGTTGGAAAAATGTGAAAATTAGGAAATGTTTTGAAATGAAAGCTGGAGGAGTTGCTAAAAGGGTAAAGTACTTGCAGCTAGCACTAGGCTTAAAACAGGCAAGGACTCACCAGCTAAGCAGGGGATGGTTAACACTAAAGGATCAAGGTGATGGTCTAGAATGAGAGAATTCACTGTGTCTTACGAGTGGTATGGAAGAGGACAAGAAATTTGCACGATGGAAGGTTTAAAATAAACCACTATATCTTTTCAAACAGTGCATCATGTAGACAGCCACAGAATATAAGAGGTCAAAAGCATAATTTATCTTAAAATGTCTTAGATGAAGTGATGGAAAAATCAACCAAGAACTGACCAACAGGAAGATGTTGACTGTGTCTTGGCCTGGGACGTGTAGACCTTGGACTGCTGGGGAGGTACGGCTGTGCAGGGACGGGGCAAAGCTCTGCTCTTGGGCAGGGCTCCTTTGCAGGAAGGTTGTTCTAGTCCTGTCAAACCTGCCTCGGGATGGTGGCAGTAAAACGGAGTGGGAAGCACAGAACCAGGGAACCAAAAATTCCTGATGTGCAGGTGGGGAAGGGAAGGGTTTGAGAAAACCCTTTCGCATAAGTTGTGGAGACATCAGAAGAGAAGCTGCAGCCTGGCATGCTCAGATGTGTGTTCTGGAGTCTCCCTTCTGCCATGGAAGCAGCACAGCCTTTGCCATAAGCACACTTGTGCTGTCTTTTCCCTGAAGAGTGTCTGTATTAATGGCATGGGTAAGGCCTGGAATTGCAGTGCATTGGGCACTAGCCTTAGGGTTCCTTAATCTCTTGGCAGTGGCAAGTCCTACCATGCTGGATCCCTGCGGTTATTAGGATGAGGGTAAAGGTGTTTTCATGATGCGGTTCAGAGATATTCCACTTGGATGCCAGCCTCCAGGTGGAGTGAGTAACAGGTTTACAGGCTGGAAGACACGAAGAAGGTTTAACTTCTTGACTTCTGGAGCAAGCCGTGGGACTTGTTGGAGCAGTGGCTCTGCAACAGCAGCCTTCCTGTGGTGTCTGTGACACACCAGCTTGTGGAAAGGAGCATTACGGTCATAGGAAAAGAACAGTAAGTTCTGAAGGGAGGCCTTGGGAAGGGAAGAGAGCTCTTTCTATTGAAATTCTGGCTAAATGAGGGCCCTTGTAGGAAGGTGAGTGGGGATGTATCCGCATACTCCATGGCTCAGCACCGGCATTATTCTGATGTCTCTGGAGTTTGAAGGTGGAGGTCTAGCCTTGGGCTGGTCAGCGACCATGCCCTCACACTGTGGGGAAGGTGCTGGAAAGGTTCTGTGGCCATTCAGATATCCAAGCCCTCAGGCTGGAAAATAGCTAGTTATGTGCAAGGATCACAAAAGCAAAGGCAGATGGATGCCTGTTGTGTCCATGCTAGCTGTGTTTCCCTCCGGGCCCCTGTCAGAGATGGTGGTTGGGTAGAAGGACTTTGGTCTGACCCAGTGTATCTGCTTTTACAGAGGCAGAGTTTGAGAACTGATCTGCAGTGTTGCTGATCAGCAGAAACAAAAGTCTGTTGTTTGGTGCTTGGAAAGATAATTTTAAAAAGAAATACTAAAAATGGCCTTACCAAAGTTTAGGATAAAGCGTGTTGGTATGTATGGCTGCTGTGTGTCCACATGATGGGACGTGTGAATCCATGGTGCTCTTCCCTCCAGTGACTGGAAGTAGATGGTCGACAGTGTCTCCTGTGTTGGAATGGCGAGCACAGGAACTGCCTGTAGATGACTTAACCATTTCTTCCTCGTGCCCTGGGTCAGGAATTATCCCTTAAGATAGTTCAGGAGATTGGTCCAGTTAGGAAAGCAAGAGGATTTTATTTTTATTTATTTGAAAGTAGGAAGATTGTCTACACAGCTACAAGAATTGCCCCATCCCTGGCTGTCTTCAAGGCCAGGCTGGATGAGGCTTTGAGCAACCTGGTCTAGTGGAAGGTGTCCCTGCCCATGGCAGGGGGATTGGAACTAGATGGTCTTTGTGGGCCCTTCCAACCCAAACCATTCTGTGATTCTATGATTATCCTTTTTCCCTAATTGATACAGAAGTCAGGTCTGCGGAAACACGTTTGCTTACTGAACAGATTTTCTTTTTCCCCCCACTCATATTGATGATATGCTTGTTAAAAAGCCTGGTTAGCTTGCATATAAAATATACTGAAGTGTCAGATCACTTATACATAAAACCTGAGAATAATAATAGATATGACTACTAAATTTAAGAAGCTATTTTTAAATGTATGCTTTTCCTCTTGTAAAATTATTTAAATGCCACTGTTATTTCATTGTAGGAAAAAGATGAAGTTATGTTTGACTTGATGACTCACAGTATACAACCAAAAGCTCAGATGAAGCAATCACAAGAAAATATTTTGACTCAGGATATGATCAACAACTCTGAAGAGGAGCAAGGTTTGAAAAAACATTGCCAGCAAACGCTGGAAATTCGTCAAACTCCTGATTCTCCAAAACACAATTTGAACACAGGCAAAGACACTTTGAAAGACTTCCAGAACTTCATTGCAGATATGGCTTCATGGGGCTCACCTGAGATTGTGAGAAAGCAAAATATAAGCATGGACCTTCAACCAGTGTTTCATCTGACGCCCTTTTCGGAAGTTGAAAGCACAGATTTTGAGATGATGCACACCAGGTCATCCATGCAAGATGATAATTCTGTAGTGCTGGGATGTTCTAACCCGGATGAAAACGGCAGCGAGGAAGCAGCAGTGAGAGCAGATAGAAAATCTCCAGCGTCCTCTGAAAGCACGTACTCTGTTGATGATGACCAAGATATGGAGAAGATCATGGTAGGTGACATCTCATGTCTGATTGCATTCTAATTAAACAGGACTGCTGAGTTCTGTCCCCCTCAGATCACTGTTGAGCTGTTGGCTCCAAGTAGTAGAAACTTACTCAACCGAGAGGGATAGGACTAGTGATGTTCTGGGTGTAGATTACTAGTTCCACTCTCACTGTCAGTGGATCAAACTCTGTCCACTGTTAAAACAGTTAAAACACTGCTTACCACTGTTCCTAATAATTGAAAACAGTCTTCCAAAACCTAAAATTGAGAAGTAAGTGGCCTACAGCAGGCCTTGTGTCCTGCACATCTAAACACCGCTGATGCAGCGTCAGTAAAAACATGGGTATTGCTCTTGTGCTCTCAGAAGATGTGTTGAGAGGACTCTTGAACTCCTGGTGCTTCTGCAGTGATGCTACGCGGGTGCACCTGATAAATTTGTAGTAATAGCTCCATTGCTTGCACGTGAAGTAAAACCTTTTTTGCTGTCGTCGTACTCAGTTCACCATAGCAGTTCTCTGCTTACAGATGTCTGTCATTGAGTGTTAGAAGACACTTTTCAGAATTGGGGAATAGAGGTTTTTCTTTTTAACGGAACAATTTTTTATGTTGGTGTCTGTGTTGTTTCACAGGAAGCTAAAGTCTGTACTTCACAAAATTCATCTTCAGTTGTAAATTTTTGTGCCTTGCTCTTGAAGGGGAATTAATTATAAATACGTGGCCGATTCCTAAGACTATTGAAAGGGAGAAAAAAATGAGGTGGAATGGGTAGCCAAGAGCACCAGTGTTGCATTCGTGAGGGTAGTTATCTCTGCCACTGGGGTTAAGGAGGCATCTGTAAAATCTGCACACTAGTTATGAAGTTGTTACAAATGCAGGAAACTACAGCTGGATCCAGAAAACTAAATTAATGTGAAAAATTATTTCCCAGCAGATGGGAGACACTGATAATCTAACTTTAAGCCCTCCTGAGTTACACGATGATGTAACATCAAGAGCATCTGCCTTAGATGTGCTGAGCGATGGATATGGCAGCAGTAAGTTTAACTTTGTAGATTCCTTTCATCTTTTGTTAACTTGAGTACAAAAATACTACGTTTTCTTTCTCCCATTTTCTTTTACTGTACGTCTTTTATTTGAGAGCTATGCCTTTCTCGGGTGGTTCTTTGTTTAGGAAAGCTTGTATGTTTGTGCTAGTGGAAGTCTGCTTTTACCTTTTCATCCTTATATACTGAAAAGGGAGCATGGGGTTTTAGAGGCTTGTGACTTAACTACAACACTTTCTCTGGTGCTGAAGGCACCTTACAACCACTGTCCTTGTTTAAGTTTGTTTATGTCTCAACCAGCTAGCTTCAGCTGACCCTGCATTCTTACTAGAGTAAGAAATCATGGTTATCTGGCAAGCAGTTACGCTGGTGTCAAGATCTTTTCACCTTTGTAATGCTCGTGGGGCTGTGGGCGCTCTCTTTCTTCAGATATCAGCTCAAATTTGGCAGCTAAGCTAAAGCAGGAGCTACAAACATCAGACCACCTAGATGCTGGTTTCCTGGCTTATCTGCGGTACCGTGGAATGTTTCCAGATATTATGGAATCGGTGAGAGAAAAGGAAACACTTTCACCACAGCTGAAGGTAATATATGAATAATATATGCATACCAGCAAATTAGAACTGAAACAGCAAATATGAAATGCTAATACAAAGGGGAGTTAGCTGCTACCTTTACACTGCAAACTCTTCTGTAATGGTTTCAAGTTCTTGAGTGACTTTTGTGTCTCTCATGACAAATTTGTTGACATTTGTCTTGCTTGTACTTGATAGAATTGAAAGAGTTTTGCTAGGACAGCACTGGTGATGTTCCAGAGCGTGGCGGTGCAAGGACGGATTGATCTGATCTGCGGGTTTGTCTCGGAGGCTTTACACAAAGCTGTTCCGTAAATGAGCGTAGCTAGCTGACGTTGTGCTCCCCTGCTTATTCTTCTCATTTTGATGTGGCGGAGAGCTGTGGAAAAACCACCGCAAGATGTGGAGGGATCTTTTGCAGTCAGTTCAAGGAGCACGGGAGAAATGCAGTGCTCTACATCATCTCACCTGTGAGGCTGGTGAGCAGCACATGCGTAAGCGGGGTAGGCTACAGGGAGTTTGAATACTGGAAACTTGAGTCAGAAGAAGCTAGAAGAAAATACTTCCTGGACGGTGAATGCTGCCTCCTAAAATGTTTAGCAGATTCTTTCAGCTTGCTCATCAGACTGAAGGGAGATCTATGCAGTGCCGGAAGGCTGTGCAAGGGAAGGGTGAGCCTGAATTCCAACTCCAGCTGACTGACACCAGTAACTCATAAGATGAAGGAGACTGGATCTTCATCTCTGCTCAGGGCAGGAGAACAAACCTTCCCCCATCCTCGGCAGTGCCCCTCCATAACAGCCATCACACCCTGGGGCTGGAGAATAAAGAGGACATTGAGTGACTGTCATGACCCAGGAAAAGTCAACCATGGAAAGTTGAAGCAACCGCAAACGCGCATTAGAGCCAGGGCCACCAGAAAAACATGTGAAGTATTGGTAATTGGAGAATCCTTACTGAGAGGCACTGAAGCACCCATTTGCCATCCAGACAATTTCTCTAGGGAAGTTTGGTGCCTACCAGGAGCTTGTATTCCTGCCATCGCTGGAAGGCTGCCAAGCCTGGTGAACCCTACAGTTTGTCATCTGCTCCTACTGTTCCATGTAGGGTCTAACAATACTTTTAACAAGGCAACTTGGAACCATCAAAAGAGACTGTATGACCTCGGACCAACGTTAAAAGGATTAGGAGCACAGGTGATGTTCTTCTCTGTGCTCCCAGTCAGAGGAAGGGGTCCAAGGCCAAGGAGACGAACAGGTGAAAGCCTGGCTGTGTGGCTGGCGATACACTCAACGTACAAAGAATATCAAGAGTTAAAGACAAGTACTCTGTATTGTTGTTGCTAAAGTGAATAGCAGTGGGGAACAGCTCCACATCGAGGCTGGAGTATTCCTGATGAGATGTATGTAGAACTTAAATCTCCAGTGACCTTCCGTGAAAAGAGACCAGGAAACATCTGTGCATGATGTAATAGTTTGCGAACAGGGAATTTATTTAGAAGAGATTATTTTGCCTGACAATGTCAGAGGAAACAATTTCCACTGTGTAAATTATTAAGTGATTATGTACAAATAACATCTCCCAAAATAATCTGCTAAATTAAGCCAAGGTTGTCTAAATATGTAATTCAGTTTTCTGGCATCACTGGAGTTTATTAAAATGGCTTCAGACTTGATAGTGTTGAATTTATGCCCAGGAAAGGTAGCTAAGTAGTTGAGAAACAGCAAAGATAAGAGTACAGCCCTTGGGCTTAATTGCATATTAGCGGTTGATGTAGACAGCAGTGAAACGGACTGGCCCAGGTTGCCATTGGTACTTGAACACTGTGAATACAGGATTTCAGAACACAGGGCACTGTATTCTTAAATACTGACCTCAGTTGTTAGGAGGTGCTAATTCTCTGATAACTGTTGGCTCACTCTGTGTGTGTCTGTGCACGTACACGCACGTAGTTTATGAAGCATGCCGAGTAGCAGGGCAGACCTGCGTGCCCTTGTACCGCAGCCTTGGACTGCCCTCCTGATGTTGTCATCTAGTGCTACCCCATCCTATTCCTACGCTGTCAGGATCCTGATGCCTATTTCCTAATATGCATTATTGGGTTTTTTTCCTTCTCAGACTGTGCTGAAGATGGTATATGAGGAGAGCCGCAAAATACTGGCTTTGTCAGAACATCCCTTTGGTATTAGGGAGCTGAAAAATGCTCATCAGAGCAGGGCGGCGATGGAAGGCTGGCAGAAGGAGGGCTTAGCCTTGCTGGATGCTATACAGTCGCTGAAAGATTACCTTAGCAAGGTGGCAGATAGAGGAGACAAGGTATGACAATAAAAATTGCCTCTAAAGCAAGGTAACCAGTTTTTTATGGAGTTGGTGTTCCATAGTGTGTGTGTGTATGTCTCTACGAGGAGCAAACAGGCCTCTTTTAAGCAGACCAAAGGTGTTTAATTAACAGCTAGGCATACTCTTACACAGTAATGACAGGAAAGGCAGTGGGTTAGAGACTGAGAGATGCCTTTTTTAAAAAAAAAAAAAAAAAACAAATTTGTTAACAGGAACATTCAGGTTTTGCTGCTGACTGGAGAGGAGAACTTCTGCAGGCGGTACAGAGCGTGTTCGAGAAGGAGAGGAATGTGTTGCAAATTGACTTGAAGTCTCACTTCTCCAATCCTGGGTTTGGTGATGAAGGCGCATTAATGGAAAAACTGGAGTATATAACGAAACAACAAGTAAGAAAACCTCTGAAAGTGTTATGCTCATAAATCACTTCTATTCCCCTGTATTTTTTGTGGTGTTTACATATTTATTACTTCCGTTGTTAAATCTTACCTTGTGCTTAAATCCAGATTGCGTGGCTTTATAGTCTATGTCCTGGTGCCATTTTTCTCAAACTTGGTGTATTTTGTTACAAAGCCTGTGGAGTATTTTAGGTGGCATCCAGAAAGATTCTGCTAGTGAGAAGGAAATATTTGATAAAAAGGGGCCAAGGGAAGAATTCCATCTAGACCTTTCCAGCCTTCTCTTGCAAAGGGTGCATATTGAGCCAACTCTGAATCTGTTTGGGAAGGTTTTGACGATAATATTTATTTTCAGGTTCAGACCAGATGGTTTGTGGTAACTATTATGTATAAACTATTATTGGTATCTATTATTCTACGTGGAAGCTACTGAAGTGGGGTTTTCCTTTGTTAATTAATATGAAGGATGAACTTTGTCATTTGAAGTTACTACCATATAAAACCTGTATTGCAAAGGTTCGTCTCGGGTTTGTCCTTGTAGAAAATACGGGGGTAGCCTTAGAGGTTTGATAGGACTTGGTTCGTTTTCAGGAGGAGCAGAAGCAGATGGTTGAGGAGCACCTTTTCTCCTCGGACCGGAAGAGCTTGCTTTCTGAAATACAGGACCTCAGAGCTCAGCTACGCATGACGCATCTTCAGAACCAGGAGAAACTGCACCAGTTACAGGAAGCCCTTACCAATGCAGAAAATCATGGGAGCAAACAAGAATACCACCTTCGGAGGAAAGGTAGTCATCTCCAAGTTCTTGTTAGCTGGCCTTTATGTCAGTTCTGTCCTTTTTGCCTAGAAGATAAAAGGCAGAACCCATTGTCTTACGAAGAAGCAAATGTTGTACAATCCTTCAGTTTTACGAACGCTCTCAGGTTTCCTATGATTTTAGCACAGGAAGGAATTCTTCTTTTTAAAATTAGTAGTTAAGAAAAACCTGTGAAAAGCAAAGAGATGCTTTAAAATAACCAAGAATAATAGAACTGAAGGGTGACTCTGGTAAATAGTGTATACACACTGAAAACTCATCAAAGACAGTAAAATACCCTTGTTGGTTTTCAGGATAGTCTAAATATATACATTTGCTAGTAAATGGATGGGTTTGGTATGGGGTTTAGAATCCTTTAGTAACAGGTTACTTAGAGGATGTCACAGCAGCTCTCGTAGTCTCACCCAGCTTTCCTGTGTTTCTCACTTTGCCTGGTCCACCAGCAGCAGAGCTGTAGCATGCGTGTGCGTGTGTCTGCGGGTTCATCTCATGTTTGAAAAGAAGTGAATACTCCAGGCAGGGACACTTCAATACAGCTGAATTTCCCCCACCCCACCCCTAGTTTAGTCAGTGTGACTGGTAATGTCAAATTCTCTGTAATAACTGTTAACCTTTTCTTATCGTAGTTGAATTATTAGAATATAAGCTT
>NW_010244445.1:8301-18844 GCF_000690775.1 Eurypyga helias | reverse complement strand
CATAAGTGACTTGCACAGCACCCTGTCTGAGGAGCAGAAGAGAGCCTCTGAAACACGCAATCTCTGGATTCAAGAAAAAGCAGCCCTGAAATCAGAGCTTTATGAGAGTAAGCAAGAGAATGAAAGGCTGCAGAAATCCCTGGAAGAGCTTCAGAGGGAAATAAACCAGTTACGGTGAGAAGTAGATTTATTCTTTAATTTATCAACAGGCCTGAAAGAGCTTTTCACTCATTGGATCCACAGATGGCTTAGCACTTGGTAACACAAGGAGGAAAACGAACCTCCCTCAGTTTTCCTGGAGATGTTAATTTTTCTTTAATAACTGCTAATATTTATTTCTTCTTCGATTCAGGTGTGCTTATTTACCTTTTTTGTAGCCTTGACTGAGGAGATTGTGGAAACAAGTGCATGCTGTATGGGTGGATTAGAAGTGAACAGTCTAGATCCCTGTATCCCTGATGTGCCCACTCCTGCAGCTTTTGTCTTAGTCTTTTGGTTGGTACTTGGGTTTGCTTGTCATCTTCTGTATGGTTCCCCCCTCTCCAGTTATTCCCAGTGTATGCCAATGGTTTCTCTCCTCTCTAGATCCCCTCTCCCTGCCTTTTACCTGTTACTAAATGGAGCAGTTCTACCTTTGCTTGCAGCGAGGTAAATGGTTTTAGATGCTGAATAGCTGTGACTTGAAAACTGACCCTCTTTAGAAAGAGCAGAGGCTGTCTTAAAGTAACAAGGCAACAGAGCAACTCACAAAAAGTCACCCAAAATGTCTTGCTTGCGTTCTGTTCTGAATGTTGATACAAGTGTAATTTTGAACTCTGCAGTTTTGAGTTGGAAAAGAAAGAAAAGGATTTGACATCTGCACTTGAAGACTTGCAGACTGAAGGTCTGAAGGCAGGAGAGCTGCGGGGTTTGTTTGAGGAGCAACAGCTTCAGCATAAGAAAGCAGAAGACGAAAGGACAAAGGCCTTGGAGGTAATGCCCTACATCTCAGTGCTTCAGTTCACCTCCCTTGGTGCATGAAGTTAACGAACAGGTTAATTTTGCAGTCTTTTTTACCTCCAATGCTTTTTTTTTTTTAATAACTGTTTCAAAAAAATCCCCAAACTTCTACTGAATGTGCATAGCATTTATTTTGTTTTCACAGAATTAAAGCTTTCAGTTACCTTCCTTATTGCGCACGCAGAAATAAGCAGAAGTTGTCTGTGTTTTCACGTTCTTTTCCTTCCTTCATACCTTCTTAGTGTTTTTGGAGCCATAGGCTTTCACATTCTTGGGACTGTGTAGGGAGAGCCAGATTCTACAGTTGCGTGACTGCACCTTTTATTCCAGAGCACATGTGCTATGAGGGTGCGATGTGTATGATCAGCTGAGATTATAGAGAAAACCACCCACTGATACATATGCTTGGCAAACTGGAGCCTTTCCAATACAACATATATTTTTGGAGGTTAAACACAGTCTTTTTTTTTAATTCACTTTCTTCTGAATTGAACAGAAAATAAATTAACAGCTTTCTCTCTGATAGTGAGAAAACAATGACTCAGTCCTTGTAAAAGACCTGCAGTGACTGGAAAAGGAAGAAGATCTGACATAAACCTTTTTTAAACTTAAAAACCAAAATCAAACTTGATGACATAACTCCAAAATCATTCTGTTTAAAGTCTCTGAGTGAGAAAACACAATTCTGACTATTTCATTCTAGTCTAGTCTCTCCATCGTCTTTCTGGAAGGTGTTTAGATTTGTGGGTGGTTTTTGTTTGTTGGGATTTTTGTTACTACTTGCACGGTAGGACATGGTGCTACCATCCTCCATCCAGTAAAAAGACAGCTAGTGCAGGGGAGGCAGGGACCATCGTAGCCAGGGCAAGGAGACACAAGACAGGGTTGCCCAGGTGTCATTGTGTAACACATTCAACCCATCACAGCTCCCACTGCTGCAGCCTTGCGTTCGCAAATCCTCCCTTCAAGCCGTCCCAGGGAAAGGTGGGGGCACGTAGCATCTGACCTGGCTTGCTGCAAGGTCAGAGGGGTGGTGGTGGCTGCGTGGGAGGGCAGACCCCCTGCTAGGATGACAGCAGTGCTAGCTGTGCCCTGGGACTGCCCCTTCAGCCCCTTCTTCCCTCCTAAAGAAAGGCTGGCTCCCAGAACGGGCCAGGGCTGGGTTACTTTGCTGAGTCTGTACTGTGTGCTTTGAACACATGGGCTGTAAAATCCATCTACTCTTACTACTACTTAGAGTTTTGGTTCTTTTTATATCAGCATGGGTTATTTCTGCTTCAGAGGCCAATTACTGAGGGGATGGAGTGATGTAAAGAATAGCGATTTCCTAAGGAGGGCCTTACATTATTTTTTCTTCAGTTAGTACTGAAGATATTTTAATGTTTGGGGGTTTTTTGTCATGTTGCTAGCAAGCATGCTTCTGGCACCTTGAACGGCAAAATTCAACTGGTCACTTTAAGTTGAGCTTTTCAATACCTGAACTATTGTATTTCAGTCTTGAATTTCTTCCTGGACAAAACAGGAGGTTGAAAATTGCCAAATGCTAGCCTGTCCCACAAATGAGTGCATGTGCTGGGCTATTAACATGTGCTCCCCCTTTTTGAGCAGGAGCTGCAGGCTGCCTTGGAGTTGCAGTTGGTGCAGAATAGCCAGCTGACCGTATCCTTACAGCAGGAGCAAACACTAAATGGTAATCTCCGCAAGGAACTTGAGATGGAGCGTTCCCGCTGTGAAGCACTGCTGTCCCAAGAACACACCAGACTGGAGGAGCTGCAGAGAAACTTGGATGCTGAGAAAAATCGTTCGTTGGAGCTCCTGAATTCCTTGAATCACGAGCGTTTTTTGACAGAGCAGTTGGGCGTGAGAGTGAAAGAAGGTGCTTCTTGTCAGCACAGGGAGTCGCTGCTGGAACAAGCCTTTGTTCGAGAGCTCCAAGCGCAGCTGGAAGAAGAGAGGTCCCGAACTACGGAGCTAGCTGCTGTTATTGAGAAAATGCACCAGAAAGCCATTCATTCCAAAAGGCAGCTGGAGGCTGAAGTACAGATGTGCTGTGAAGAAACCCAGAAGGAGAGAGAGGTCAGTGACAAACTGCGAGCCACGCTGGAGTCGCTTCAGCGTCAAAAGCAAGAGGTAATCCGGACCTTGGAGGCCCAGAAGGAGAGAGAGGCGAAGCTGAAAGCTGACTGGGAACAACTGCAATTGCTCTTCAAGACAATGAAGGAGCAAGATAAAAACAATAAAGAGGAGAGAGAGAGAGAGCGAAGACAGCAGCAACAAACAGAGCTAGAGAAGCAGAAGGACTGGCAGAGAGATCAAGAGAGACTGGTGAGAATGTCACTGCAAGTCTTACCTTACATCGAAATAGCCACAAACTGGGATTTAGCCCTGTGCATGGTGTTCATTAATTGAAGTGTTTCCTTCCCTTAAAGTATTCCGATAAACACGTTAGATGAGCTCTTTACCTGCATTTCTCAAATGCAGCTGTTTTCAGGGGTTTGTGTCTGGCTTTATTGTTGACAGAAGTTGATCTTTACATCTTTGCTTTTGCTGGAAACTGCTGATGGTTAATGGATGGAGAATGTGGCTTAAACTTATAGACCAGTTGGAGCGAGTCCAGATGAGGCCACAGAGATGCTCCAAAGGCTGGGGCACCTCTGCTGTGGGGACAGGCTGAGACAGTTGGGCTTGTTCAGCCTGGAGAAGAGAAGGCTCCGGGGAGACCTTATAGCACCTTCCAGTACCTGAAAGGGCTACAAGGAAGCTGGGGGGGACTTTTTACAAGGGCCTGTAGTGACAGGACAAGGGGGAATGGGTTTAAATTGAAAGCGGGGAGGTTTAGATTGGATTTCAGGAAGAAGTTCTTCCCGGAGAGGGTGGTGAGGCACTGGAACGGGTTGCCCAGAGAAGCTGTGGAAGCCCCATCCCTGGAAGTGTTCAAGGCCAGGCTGGATGAGGCTTTGAGCAACCTGGTCTAGTGGAGGGTGTCCCTGCCCATGGCAGGGGGGTTGGAACTGCATGGTCTTTAAGGGCCCTTCCAACCCAAACCAGTCTGTGGTTCTATAAACACAGAACAGAACCAAACTAGAGTGTGTGTCATTGCCCTTAGGAGTTAGGCTCCTAATTATGTTTTGCAACAGTATCAATTTCACCCTTCTTGTTTCTCAGCTCCTTCACTTTCATTAGAGTAGGAGGGAGGCTTTTCAGGCTCTCTGGAGACTTGTCAGTCATCGTTTCTGGAACTGGATGGAGAAAATGCCCTTTCCAGAGTCATTACATGGCTTCCTGGTGGCCCTGGAAGGCAGTACTGTAAGCCTTCCCCTAAAAGTGGTCTGTGAGTTAAGGAACACTGAAAGGGATGTGCTACTTAGGAGTGATGCTTTTATTTGCAGCCTCTGTGTGTGTGTGTAGAACAACAACCCCAAACCCACACTTATTTATGTGCGTGTATATGTATGTGTGTGTGTATAAGATGCAGTTAACTACTTATTTTGTTCAAATAGCAAAAGTTGGAACGGCAACACCAGAGGGATGAACAAAGAATTAAAGAGCTGCAGGAAATATTGGCAATATTAGAAGACAGAGAAAGAAATCTCCCCTCTCCAAAGGGTCATCAAGAACCGTTGTGTGCCTTGAACAGAGATCGCAGTGCCAAACAGGCTGTGACAAAAGAAGCTCCAAAATGGCACTTGCAGCAGCAGCAACAACAGCTGGAGAAGATAAGACAGCAGTTGCTTTTTGTAGCTGTGCACCTGAATGAGTTCATATATAAGGCTGTTGATAAGTGAGTAATTGTTCATAAAATAGTCGTTTTTCTTTCCATCCAGCTCCTGAGCCTGTGTGGGTCACAGCTGAGAGCCCTGTGCTGAGGGGAATGAGCAGCGTATCTGCTTACAGGACTTAACTTTGTGTGAAACCGTGGTTTCGTGGTGGCTGCAGATCCTGGTTACGCTCATCCCGCTGCAGCCATTCCCATGAGGAGCTTGTGTGCCTGCACTTGAAGTAGATCCATGAAGTGACCCTGCTTAAAAAGAACAACTCAAAAAAAAAAAAAACCTTACCGGAAAGTGTGATTTGGTAGTTTGGCAACTGCAGCAGTCGGATTAGAGAGCAGTCGGAATGATCAACACACCTGCAGGGTTAGAATGGGAGACCCCATTGAGGGTGGCAGGGGAGAGCTGGGGGTCAGGAGCGAGCAGCCAGGTCACAGTAATTTTTTACTAGGTTGGCAGCGGAGTTAAATGGTAGTGTGACGTTTTGCTGCGGCCTGAATGCGCGGGATAGAATTTCAGACTGGTACGAGAAACAGACTTGTGAATAGATCCATATATACAGCACTCTTCAGAAATTCTCTTAAAAATCAACAAAACCTGGTTGCTTCTGTGTGTATTTGTAGTTGTTAGTGTAATGAATAGTGCCTAAGTGCAGCCTCAAAACTGGGATCATCCAGTGGGGGGAAGGGATCAGATGTATGTTAACGTCACAACAAATCAACCTGGTGCTGAAACGGTGTTTGTGTTTAACAGCACAGTTAAGGATTGCTCTGTGTCAAATGATGAAGCTCTAACCTCTTTACTGCAGACGTTAAAGGAACTAAAATCAGATTTGATGTCTCCTCCTGCATCTCAGGTAAAGAAACCAGCGTATGTTTGTTGATTATCAGTAAGTTCAATATAAGTTCTATATCAGTAAGTTCTATGTCCTTCTCAACATCAGACGGATATTGACCGGTTGGAGCGAGTCCATAGGAGGCCACAGAGATGCTCCAAAGGCTGGGGCACCTCTGCTATGGGGACAGGCTGAGACAGTTGGGCTTGTTCAGCCTGGAGAAGAGAAGGCTCCGGGGAGACCTTATAGCACCTTCCAGTGCCTGAAGAGGCTACAAGGAAGCTGGGGGGGACTGTAGTGATGAGACAAGGGGTAATGGGTTTAAATTGAAAGCGGGGAGGTTTAGATTGGAAATCAAGAAGTTCTTCCCAGAGAGGATGGGGAGGCACTGGCACAGGTTGCCCAGAGAAGCTGTGGATGCCCCATCCCTGGAAGTGTTCAAGGCCAGGCTGGATGAGGCTTTGAGCAACCTGGTCTAGTGGAAGGTGACCTTGCTCATGGCAGGGGGGGTGGAACTAGATGATCTTTAAGGTCCTTTCTAACCTAAACCATTCTGTGATTCTATAAGTTGTTCTGTATTCTTTGGGTTGCAGTACACCTGTAAGTTGGTTGGGATGTAAATGTAAATGCAAAAGAATGTAAAGCATTCCCGGGAACAGTGTGCTTTGCCTTGGGCATAGAAAAAGGATGTACTCCTGTACTTACACTGTCATTATATTCACATATTCTAGTATCAGACTCCTGGTTTTTGTTGTATTGCAGTCTGCTTCTGACAGAACTTTTTTTTGCTAGATACATAATATGTCCAGGGATCTCAAACCCTGGGATGTGTTGCTGCTGCCTTTGTATGCATCCAGAGACAGTTGTTTTTCAGCAAATGGTCAGGTAATTTTCAAAAAGCACACTGGTGGTTGATCATCTCAGGAGGGGTGTTGTGACTGATGCTTGCAGTAGTGCAAGTATTTTACACAACCTCGGGATTATCAAAGACTCAGCTCAGGTCTGTTGATACAAAATATGTAGCTTTTAGAATCTATCTTACTGGAGCAGATAACTTTGCCCTAGCATTTATTTCTTGTACTAAAGAGATCTTCAACCACAGTGCAGCCCTTTCAGCCAGCACTTTGGGATTTATGCCTGACAAAGTCTTGGTTCTGTTCAGCTCGGCCTCTCTGTTCTCCCTCTCCTGCTTGGCAGCAGATCTCCCAAAAACGCCTTTGAGAGAGAGTTCTGGCTCTCTGGTACACGAAGAGGCTTTTAGAACGTCTGCTGTTCTCACGTGTGCTGGGATACAGCTCTGAGGCCTGGCAGGCTGGCTCGGCACAATGCGAGCTCTCCCGGTGTGCAACTGCTTACAAATACAGTCCCTATTTCCCTTCTGTCCCCTGTGCAGCCACTTAGGTGGTTGCCAAACGGATCATCTCCAGCCTTCAGGAAGGGGGTGTAACCTCTCCCCAAGAGGGTGTTCATGGAGTTATTTTGGTTAAGCCTTTCTCTCACAAGGCTTTACAGCCCTCTGATGTGGACAGAATGCTCAGAGGGCCTGCGGGCAGCCTTATGGCTATATGTAAATCTGACTTAGTAGAACTCCCTCCAGAGCTGAGCTGGTTCTCTGGCTCAGCTCCCTCCAAGTAAAGAAAAAAGTAGTTTGGATTGGTTTTCCTCTGCTGCCTTAGTTCTTCTGCTTTAGAAACTCTGTTGCAAATGCTTTTCACAACCTGTAGGTTTTCTGGGTTTCTTAATTAGCTGTCCTCTTAATCTTAAGCCAGTGAATGCCATGCCGAATAGCAACCCCTTCTCTTGTTGGACCAAACTCTGTGGCCGCCATGCTAAAATAAAGGGACTCAAGTTGTTTTGAACAAAAAGAGTGTTCAGTGGAGCACCTGCCAGACGTGTGCCTTTCTGCAGCTTAGAAAGTGAAAACTCTACCTCAATACCCTTTTTTCTGTGGGCACAAACATCCCTCCCCTCTGCCCTCTTTTTTCCCACAATATTACTCCTGAAAATGTTCAAACTCCTAATTTGGCTGTGCTGAAAGAAGTTGTGAGGAGAAATTGGGGTCTGTGGTGCATACTGGCTCCTCGGATATACAGATTTCACTTCAGGGGATAATACATTAACTGCCCCAAAAAGTACCTGTTGTTTCTCTGGTCTGCTACGTCACGCCCTGATGTAACTGCTGCCCGTTTGTTGCCAGGCGATACCAAGAGGGTTATGAAGGCAGAACTTCCACCAAGAATTGGGCCTGGCGCTGCAGGTCTTACTCCTACAAGAGATGACTTCCCACAAAACTGAGTTTCTTTGAATTGGATGGGATTTTTCAGCATTCTGTGGATGCTCCACAATGTGTTTGTGCGCATGCGTAGACACAGGCATCTTTCTTCGCGGTTTCTGTGCTACCTGGAAGAAAACCAGTGGATTTGTTTCCATTTCCAAGTGTTTGGGCGACTGAAATTAAAGGGAATAGGATTCCTGGAAGGCTGATCAGACAGATCATTAGAGAAGGGGTAGCTTGGTTAACAATTAATTTGATACTTCTTAAGAAGGGCTGCTTGGTGTTTGTTTCCCATCCGACTGTTTAACACCTGAGTGCCGTGGCTGATTTCCAGGGTTGTTTTTATGTTTGTCCAGGAAGTTAGGTTGCTGTTCACTTGGAGATGTTTGGCTGTGGATGTAAAGTGCAAAAACCATCACGGCTCACTTCCTTTGGGTTTCTTTTTTAGGTCAGGTCTACAGATGACACTGACTGTGTTCTAGAACTGGAAAGAGACGCTTGGGAGCGGGAGAGAAACGTTTTGCAGAATGCACTGAAACAGGCTGAATCCCAGCTGGCCAAAGCGACTGCTGAAATTGAAAACAAACCAGTTGGAGAAACTTCCAGCCTGAAGGTAAAAGGGTTGTGATGGCCAGCAAATGGGCTGTCTGGAGCTGGTGAGCGAGTGGTGCCGTGGCCGTTGGCATGTCGTTTCAACCTTCTGGCTCTTGGTTTGCTTTTGCCATCTGGCCTGTGGTACAGATTTGCTACCTGAGAACTGTTCCCAGCCCAAGGTCATAAACACCTCTGGAGAGTTCATTCCTTAGTCATTTAGCAATTGTACTTTTTCTTAAATAGATATGATAAAAGTTGCTTTTGCAGAGGAGCCAGGAGGTGCACAGCTCAGATTTCTGGGGATATAAGTGTGTCAGATTATGGCATTTAACTTACACTTTTGCTGTAATCTTTTTCAGTTGCTGTTTCAAAGGGTGATTTTGATAGAGAAACGGTTTTATAAACTGCATCTTGAATTAGGAACTCTTGCCCTCAACAGAAAAGTTCCCTTCGAACTGCCTTGGTGTTAGGCAGGAGCTTGCCCCAAAAGTAGCCTAACTCTCGGGAATCCCTTTCTCCTCTTAAATGAGGAGATTCAGTTTCTTGTCTAAGCATGAAAATATCAAGCAGTCATCTTTATTCCCCCCTCCCAATCTCAAATACGTTTTATTCCTGACACATTAGATCGTAATCGAGTCAGATGGGCACTTATCCCAACATGCTTTTCAGTTAATATTTATCTAAAGCAGATGTTATTTTCTCTGTTAAAGCGTTAAAGTGTTGTAGAGTTTTGGGCATGACGATTTTGCTTGGAAAACATTTAGGAGATTTAAGGCAGACCAACACTCCAAATTTGGGCTCTTTTTAGCGACATACAGAACTGTTCCACCTGCCTTTGCATCCCAGTATGGACGTTCGACACAAGGACAGCTGGTTTGTGGCTGCGTTTTTGCCCACAACCAGTAACCATGCCAGAATTTTATAACCTAGCCAAGACTTCAGAGGCGTTTGGTAGGCTCGGTACAAGCCTCCACGTGTGGTGTCCGAACTGCCGGTGTAATACTGCTGCTTCGTGCTAAAACTGGCCAGGTCACGGAGCCCGTTACACGCGTACTTGCTCAGAATTGCATTGTAGAGATAAAGGTACACTGCTCCCATAAATTATTAAACAGCCTTCTGAAATCTTGCAAAGCAAATAGGTTTTTTAATACTCATCCACAACTGAGCTGTGGGAGATATTGTTGGGAAAGATTGGCCAACTTTTCTGGGCTTTCTATAGGTAAATCTGGAGAGATTGGATGTGTTTTTTTTCTTTCTCCAGTTGCAAAGGTTGTACAGGAAGTACCTTAGAGCAGAGAGCTTCAGAAAGGCTCTAGTTTATCAGAAGAAATACCTCTTGCTGCTTCTGGGTGGATTTCAGGACTGTGAGCAAGCAACCCTCTCGCTAATAGCGCGTATGGGAACCTACCCCTCGCCTGCGGACCTGCAGCTCTCCGGATCACGTTCCCGCCCTTTTACCAAGTTCAGGTGTGCAGTCAGGGCGGTCATCGCCATATCAAGGTAACGCCAGAACACTCGCCGACTCTCATACCTAGTGTTTTCTTGGAAATTTTCAGAATGGGAGGGTCCTAGGGTTTGTCCCACATGAATATAAAGTAAAAGCTCTCTCCAGAACTAGTTCAGACCTGACACGTGAGCGATAACTTGGGCCAAACTGCTGTTTCGGTGTCAGCGCTAAGTGGAATGCACGCTAAACTGAAGACCTATAAAAAACCTGCTTCTGTCTTGATTGCTACCCAGCTGCAATGTAGTTGAGAGTCAGTGCCCACCCAGCGTCCCTTCAGGCCTGACCCCTGTCTGTTTGGACCCGCTGGGTAGTCTGGCTTGTATCAGAGTGTGATCGTCTCACCAAAAACAACTGTTTTCCTCTCTTGAAGCCAGTAGCCTGTGTTTCACTGGGTGTGATTCTGTCATACTCGGCCACTTGCTATCACGTGGGGTTTTTACGTCGTTCAGTACGTTTCATGCCAACAAAGAGTTTAATATTAAAAATCAGCGTCGTTTTTGCTCGTTTTTAAAACGATCGTTCAAATTTATTTTGTTACGCAGATTAAAGTTTTTGGTGAAAAA
>NW_010244445.1:0-8284 GCF_000690775.1 Eurypyga helias | reverse complement strand
CAGCAGGAAGAGCGCACAGAGTGAAAAGACTTCTCACAGCATAGGAGGTAACACAGGTAAGCGTTGTTCTAATCATGATTTCTCTTTAATGATGTTTCACTTAAAAACAAAAGAATGGCCACAGAAGTAGGAAAATCTGTCTGTCTGTTAACACAAATGTGTTTATACGTTTCCTGAACACTGATTATGAGTTCACAAGGCCATTGTAAGAAATTACAGTTGAAAACTTACAGAGTTTATAATTTACAACGGCAGCCTCCAGCTCTTCTCCCCTTATTGCAACTGCTCAAGCAGCGAAACCGAGTCTTGTGTTTGTGAAACTCATCAGAGAATTCTGGTTTGTACAGTTTGAAGTTACCTGTAACGGAAATTAGTAGGTCAAGGACAAATACTGCTGTAACAGTATGAAATGGGTACGTGCGGCATCAAAATAAGTCGTAGAAGTGGTGAACTTGCTGGTGTTACCAGAGGTGAAAAAGGGGTTTAAGCGGTTCCAGAGGCTTAATCCGATGGCAGATATCCCATCACTGTTTTCTCTGGAGTTTCCTAAGTGCTATTGAAGATGACGACGTGGAGCAGGAGGATAGATGGTCTCACACAGTTTGGTGAGGAATGTGTTCCTGTGAGTTACTTCTGGGTATGTTTGTAAGAATTTGAACAAACAGGTCAAGCAGTACCTAATACTGTGGAACTATCCCATTTTATGCAATTTTCCATTACTTGTGGCTTTTGAACACTACAAAATTCAGATGAAATAGTGCATTTTTCATTACCTGGTACTGCCTAATTTTCACTGTTGGAAGTTGCTAGAAATACGTATTTAAAAAGAAAAACCCACATCTGCCTACATAATCCCACTGTGGTGTGGTTCCTATGAACCTTGAATCCTGAAACGCCTGCTGACCTTTCTGCCTCACTGCAAAATAGTATCTTGGCAGCCTCATTCAGAAAGATGTGATTTCTTTTTGTGATTTCAAGGACTTAGCGGAAGTTTGGGGGTTTTCTAATGAAAAGAAAACAACACCCCACCCCCCAAACTTTCACCAAACCAAACAAAAAGATCTCTTCCTCTCTCTGCTGTCTCTAAAGTCAGAGAGTGTAAGTCAGCAGTTACATAGAGTTAGAATGAACCACAAGAACTACAATTTCTCGAGGAAGTATTTTGCCATTGGAACATCCCGTGTGTGGATATAGCAACGGCTGATAACAAAGCAGCTCTGGAGAAAGAAAACAATGCCAGTTCTCCATTGGCAGGAAGCAGTTGTTTGACATTACAATGTCCAACTTCTGTTAAATCTAGTTAAAACAAACAAAAAACCCCAGTTAGCTGCAGAAAGTGTATTTTAGCTGCATTTAAAACCGAACAGAATGGTACTGTGCTGTGATCCTTGAGGGGTTTATGGGTTATGTTTATGGTAGCCTGTTTTGAATGGTTCCCAGCGTGTGTTTAACTGTTTCCTATCTAACACAGCCTCTGGTGCTAGAACAGAAGTTCTGAAAGAGCAGCAGCCCCCAGCTGTTCACGCCAGCTCTCCCCCAACCCGGGACGCGGGGCTGTGCCGCAGAACCAGCGCTGCAAGATTGGCCGGCTGCTCCCCCAGAGCCGCCTCCTTACGCAGCAGGTCAGTCTGCAGTCTGCCTTCAGCCAGCAGGCCAGGCTTCTCCTCGGCGGGTGGAATGAGTAGCAGGGAAGTAGCTGTGGTGACCTAGAGGTACGCCGAGAGAACAGATGCTCCCAATTATTCTAGGATTTTTAACATGGTTGACTATTTTGGAGACAGGACAGTGCAAAACATTTTGGAGAGTTAGAGACCTGCAAGCATTTCCCAAAAGATTTGATTCTGCCCATCCCTGTCCCTCTATCCCTGGCACGTGTCTGGGTCCAAAGTCATCTGTGTTGTAGGGAACAAGGAGATGAAGAGTAGGCCATGACTGATGACCCAGTGTTACTGGGTTAGTGGCAGCTCGAGTCTAACATGGATCTGAGATAGATGGAAGGATGCCTGTTGCTGCTTTTCTTTCCTGGCAGAGTTATACAGAAGGAAGGGTTGGATAGGAACAACCTTGGTTAAGGGAAAGGTGCAGGGGGAAGGAATAAATCCCAGCTTGTAACAGGAGTGTGTCTGCACAGTGTCCTCTCCAGTGTGCTTTTCTGCTAATATCTGGAAGCTGTTGTTGATGTCCAGAAAGAAAATGCAGCGTGCCATGTGCAGGGTCCCCTTTTTTGACCTGGGCCTTCAAGATGGCATTTTCCCTGTGGAACAGGAGAGCACACGCCTGGACGCAGCGTGCTCCTCTTCAGTCGTCCTCCTCAGAACTGGGGCTTTTCTCAGGGGGCCGGTTGGAGTTGGCTCTGACTGCAGCCGCCTCACCTGGGGAATTTTGTATGAGTAGAGATTCGTAGATGCTTTAGCTTTTATCAAAACACCATTTCTTTTGACGCCCCTGTATACAAAACTGCCCGGTCTATGGTTTTACGCGTAACTTCCTGGCGGTGGTGGTGTTCTCTGTTGTTCTAGTTTGCTTTGCACTGAGTTACTGCGTATAGGAACGCTACAGTGACACTGATTTAGGAGTAGAGCGTGAGAAGAAGAAAATAACTTGTTTTCCTTTTAAGATTGCATCCATCCACAAGTTCAGCTTCGGAAAAGTCACTTGTGCCTACTCAGGATCCTGAACGGTCGCTGACAGAATACATCCATCGCTTGGAGGTCATTCAGCAGAGACTGTGGGGAGTGCAACCAGGTGAGAACACCCTTGTTACCTCTCACAGCTGCCAGGGGTCTGGGCTGCTCTTGGCCAGGTTACTCCCACATCCTGCCTGTAACACTTAAAGCATGTACAGAGCATCGTTTTAATGAATAATTAAGGAGGGGGTGGGAATTAAGAAGGAAATCGTTTGGTGAATCGTATCTAAAAAAGTCCCTAGTGTGGCATTTCTCCAAATAAGTTCTTGGGGAATTCTTTGGAGATAAAGCTGAATAATTTCATGTGATTCCCCCCTGCCCCATGATCAGATCTAAATAAGCCAGTGTTGCAGTTTAAGGGAAGTTGTGTATAGAGTTAATTTGCTTTAAAGTCAAAGAGAACCACTGTAATAGCTGAACAGGGCTTTCTCTGCAGCACTAACTGTAATTTCCTTGTTTATCGCTTCCTTATGGCAGCTGTTTTCACCAAACTCCACGGGTTTTTTTACTCTATCTGGTGCTAAGATTGATTGAAGAACACACAAAGGATTGTAGTATCACTTATAATTTCTATTAAAAACACCTAATTTTCAGGCTGGTTCCTTCCCCGTGTTATTCTGGCTGCTCATCCCCACAGCCGGCTTACTTGGTCATGCTACTTTTGGGTCACTGTGGTCCATGCTCTCGAGGCAAGCACCAATGACTTCCTTCCTCCAACCACCACCCTTGGCTCCCATAGTTGCAGCCAAAGCTGGAAAGATCACCCAGGGAGACGCTTGGCTGTGGCACTGTGGGAGAGCCACGTGGATTCCTTCACACACTGCACATACACATCTTGTGTATTTCTTTCACTAAGCATAACCGTTGTCAGCTGCTGTTTCCCAGGCAGACCTGGCTCCCCTAATTGCCCTTCAGCCTTTCCCAAAGATGTGAAGCTTTATATTGGTTGTGCCGAGATGAGAAAAATACTTGCCCATATCAGGAAAATCTCTGCCAGTCACGGGTACTCATACAGCTAGTCATTCCTCCCATCTTCGTCGTCGGCAGATCATCTCAGTGGGAATTCAGTCACTGGTCACAGAGTTCAGTAGTGATTCCTGGCCCTGCAGTCACCAGATGCTCATTCAAATCCCTGGAAGTGTTCAAGGCCAGGCTGGATGAGGCTTTGAGCAACCTGGTCTAGTGGAAGGTGTCCCTGCCCATGGCAGGGGGGTTGGAACTAGATGGTCTTTAAGGTCCCTTCTAACCCAAACCATTCTGTGATTCTGTGAAACTGCCCCTCCAGTGCCCAGTTTGAGCGTGTGACCTGTGCTGTAGAGGTGTTGTGTGGGTCCCATTCAGTTGCCCCACGGTTCAGAAAAGGCGTTGTTAATTGTGACCATGCACTTGGCTGCTTTTGGAAGGATAGTGGTACTGAAGTTAACTTCTGAGGCAAATTTTTTCTGACTACATGTTGCATTCCTACCACAGTTTCACTGTTCACATCAAAAAATTCAACTTTGAAATGACACGTTTCCCTAGAAAGACAGGAATCTTGCCTTTGTCAACATTCCCAGGAGCCTGGAATGGTTGGACATCAGCTCTAAAAGTATTTCCTGTTTTTCTGGTGCTCAGAGTTGGTCTAGTTAGGGTAAAAAAAGGTTTAAACAAACCAGAGGCTAGCTTTGCTTACACATGCTAGTATCACTGCAGGCAGCAGCTACGGTGGCGCTTCCATGTGGGAACTTGGACATTGTTCTCTGCAGGATTTCACCTAGAAATGTTAATATTGTGACTTTGTGGGGTTGGGGTTTTTTCCCCCAAATACTGCAGCAGTATATGGCGATGTAGATAGAGAAACAGATTTGAGAACTGACACCTGACAGCCTTTCCTAGGTATTCTGCTGGATGCAAAGCGTGGAATAAGTTCCACAAGTGGGACACCATTAACAGCAGTTTTGCGGGGAATGCGCATCGTTTTTCTAATTTCCATATTACCAGAATGATGGTGTCGGGAATTCCTGAAGGATGTCGCAGCCCTCAGAACGGTGCTGCGAGCAGAATGATGCCCCTGTTTCTAACGAACTCTATAGCACCTGCTTCGCAACGAGACCTGGTCCAGCGAGAGAGCGGGCAGAGCCAGGCCGGGCGACGCTGCTGCCGTGAGCAGAGCAGGCCCGCGGCTGAGCACGGGTCTTGGCGCGGGGAGGTTTGCTCTGGCAGACGTGCGAGCTCTCAGATCCGGGGCGGTATTGTTCCTAGGTGGCTCCTGAAAACGGTAATGGCTTTCCGTGTAGCTCATACAAAGCACACTGGGGAAGTGACGTGCTGCTAACTGCACCCTGGTGCTCCATAACACACGCAGTTTTCTAATAGTCACTTGTTTTATTTACATTCAGGACAAGTTCTGAGCCCACCTCACCTGAGAAACATGAAAAAGTGATGAGAATGCTCCTGAAGTCTGTGCTGCGACGTGCGTCCCCCCGTGTTGCTGCTTCCTCTGAACTGCGGCGCTTGCCATCTCTCGTGCAGCTGAACAAAGGGCAGTGCTTCCGCATCAGATTTTTATATCACTCTTTTTATGATATTTTAGTACTTTAAGAGGAAATTACTTTTCACTAAGAGCAGTGTTTTACATTCTCATGTGAAATTACTACGAGGTTAACAGCTGAAGTGTGCCTGCATCACTGTATTGGTAGTTGCAAAGAGTCTCCTTGGTGTTTATTTTTTATAGTGTATAGCTGGATTCCTTGTTAAAAAAAAGAAAAAGGCTATTAAAATGGCATTTTATTAGTGAATCCTTCCATTGTATGGTTATTTGTTTCCACCTTACCTACTTAGTTTTTTTGCTGTTCCTGAAATAGTTTGGATTTTACTATTTCTGTAGCATCGTTCTGAGAGAATAGCTAAAATGCTCTCCCAGATAGCAAAGGCCTGTGAGTTGAGGGTTCGCTCTCCTGGTTTTACAATAAGGAAGTCTTTCTCATCACGTTCCAGTCTGGTGTCAATCTGCCACTCCTTGAGCCCTTCCATGACGGAGCTATGCCTGCGTACAACATAGTCTGAGTGAATTCATGCAATTTCATTAATCTGTGCTTGCTCGGGAAGTCAAATGCGTGTTGGACTTTCCTCCGGTGTGACCGTCACCCATCACACTGATGCTTCCAGCCCTGAAGGGGACTCGGTACCAGAGCTGTCCTTCCAGTTGCCTTTAGTGTTCCCCCCCAGGAGAGGGAAGAGCAGAGCGTTGAGGGAATCAGTGGAAACACCCGGCCACCTGGAGTTTTACAGAAATGTTTACGTGTTGAGGAACTTGAAAAAATAAATTGTTTCCAAATTGTTTCCAAAATGTTTTTGGATTAGACTAGTGTTTATAGATGGGAAAACAAACAGAGTCAGTGCAGGGAAGCAGAAATGAAGTTCAGTCTAAAGTGCAAAGAGATCGGCAGAAGAGAAACACGTCAAGCTGACAGGCACGGGATCTAATGCAACTCTTGTCTGGCCTAGTTAGTCTGGATCCTTTTAACTTCATTTTCCCAATTCAGGAGACTCAACTCCTGTATAACTGTATGCCTTTTTGGCAAAGCCAAACAAAATGTTTAAACTCTACCTACCTCTGATGTAAGTGATTGCACAGCCCAGCTCTGCCAGTGCCTGTGCCGTAGGTACCTTGCAGGGGGCAGTTCCAAATGTGCATTAAGCTGCTGGTCAGAGGGGGGAAGAGGCGTCTGGGGCTACACCCCTTTCCAGTCCTAACGGCTGAGGTGCAAAAATGGGAGTTTCCAAATACCATGCTGAATAAGACTTTTTTTCTGTGCTGCTGACGGGTGGGATGATCCTCCCGGTCAAAGATAAGGGGGGCAAAAGGGCCGGGCAAATCAACAGGTGGCTGCAGGACTGGTGCCACAGCGGGGCTTTGGCTGCCTAGGCCAGGGCACTCGCTTTGGGAAGCCGGGGCTGCGGGGGCACCCCGGAGTGAAAAGGGGAAGGATGCTTGCCCGGCTGGTGAAGAGGGCTCGAACAGCAGCTGCCTGCGAGGGGAACCTCAGCCCTTCCCACTCCGCCAGTTGGAGGCCAGTGCCACCAACAGATACCCAGAGACTGGGAAAGGACCACGGGTCACCAGGAGAGCTGGAGTGCATGGAACTCTGCCTGGGGATGGATGAGGAGCTGGCTGAGAGCTGATGAGTCAGGATTAGGTTTCTTGGAAAGAAGCCCTGGAAGGAAGAGGGGCCCAAGAAAGATGGTGAGTATTCCATGATTTTCTCTTCCAAGCTAAGGAACTGTGCATCCCAATGAAGTGGAAGTCGGGTAAAAATTCCAGGAGGCCTGTGTGGATGAACAAGCAGCTCCTGGACAAAGTGAGGCGCAAAAAGGAAGTCTACAACGGGTGGAAGCAGGGACAGGGAGACTGGGAGGGTTACAGGGAAGTTGTCTGAGAAGTCAGGGATCAGGTTAGGAAAGCCAAAGCCCTGATAGAAGTGAAGCTGGCCTGGGACGTCATGGGCACCAAGAAGGGCTCCTGTAGGTACACAGGGGATAAAAGATTCCCCAGCTCCCTGATTGCCAGCGACAGTTCTCTCGGGGCAGTGGAAGCACCATGGCAGAAGTGTTCCTGTCCGGTGCGCGGTGGTGAAGCGTGGCTGGCTGGTGTGGCGACGGTGCCCTCTGAAGGGCAGTCTTACAGGACATGCTCTCCCGTGACGTGTTCACCTCAGCAGTACGAGCAGAAAAATACGAGGCTGAAGTGTTTTGGGACTGTGTAGGGCCAGAAAAAGAGGGGGATGGAGAAGCAAGGACCAGTTGTAGGGAACAGGGACAGAAAGTGGCTAATCCTCTAAGTCGTTTTTTGGTAATTTTCCCTGTATGGAGAGCAAGTCAAGACTCCCCCACTGCTGCAGCGACCTGGAATGCCTGCCACAGCCTGAGCTGTGCTACAGCACGCCATGGATCCACATCGCGCAGGACGCAAACGTGGTGCTGGCAGACATTAATGCCGTCCTCCCTCTTGCTGCTTGGAGACTTGCAGCCCCGAACTGCTCTTCTGCAGGCTGCGCTGTCCCGCGGGTGCTGGGGTGCTGCGTGAGGTGAAGCCATTTTAATGCGTGTGAAACCAGTGTGGGGGTTTTATACCCACCATGTACGTGCATGAGGAGGACAGCGTTCACCTGATGGCTTCCTCAGCGTCCAGTTTTCGGAATAAACAAACTTGTTGGCCTGTCATTTTCCTGCCAGCTCAGGAGCAGGGTTCACAGGGACACTAGGTGCAGTGCCGCCGGCACGTCGCTCTGCAGCACTGCACGGAGGGGACTCGCTTCGGGAGCCCAGGGGAGCAGCATTGCCCGTACCCCGCCCGTGACCCCAACACAGACCTGGTCACCCCAAACGGGAGAGCCGGTTATGACAGAAGTAGTTAGCAGAAAAGTTCTCCCCAGATTTCTGGCTCCAGGGAAGTTGTTACTGGTGGAGCGGTCCTCGTGGTCCGTGCCACTGGCAAGGCGCGGGATTTGCCTTCGCACGAGGCTGCGGGGGGCGGCAGGATTGCCGGGGGGGCATCCCTCCGTGGTGCCCTGCCACACGTTCACCCGATCAGCTGGGACGAGGCGCTGCACGAAACG
>NW_010244444.1:0-15908 GCF_000690775.1 Eurypyga helias | reverse complement strand
AGGACTTTTCAGAGATTATGGAGAGCGGTCTAGCAGTGACTTCCGCCAGCTCCCTCAGCACTCGTGGGTGCATCCCATCAGGGCCCATGGATTTATGGATGTTCAGCTTGCTTAATTCATTTCTAACCCAATTATCTTCAACTAAGGCAAAACCTTTCTTTCTTACGACTTCCTCTACGGTTTTCAAGCTCTGGGACTCCTCAGGGCTGGTCTTAGCAGTAAAGACCGAAGCAAAAGTGGCATTCAGTAACTCTGCTTTCTCCATATCCTTGGTCATCAAGGCACCCACGTTTCCTCTGGTCTTCTTTTTTCCTCCAATGTACTTGAAAAAGCCTTTCTTGTTGTCCTTGACCTCTCTTGCCAGGTTTAGTTCTAAGGAGGCCTTAGCTTTCCTTATCACATCCCTACATCCTCTGACAACATTCTTGTATTCCTCCCAAGTGGTTATCCTCTTCTTCCATGTTCTATATACTTCCTTCTTCCGCCTAAGTTTATTCATTAGCTCCCGCTTAAGTTTATTCATTAGTTCAAATATGGGACTGCCTAATACAGCATTTTCATTACTATCTCCAAAACCAACAACTTCAACATATTTGTTTGTTTTGTTCTTCTCTTACGCTTAAGAAGACTTCAGGGCATAGATAGGCAACACGTGTATGTATAAAACAAAGCAAATAACACTATTAGGCAAAATCTAGAATGGCTTCCTCGATCACTAGACACTGTGCCCTTTGGCAGCTATCTGCAGCCCTTCTGTATGTATAGAAAGCATTAAAATTGCAGACGGAAGGCTAAAATCATTGAAGAATATAATAACTTCAAAAAGTAGTCCCTAAATATTGTTTTGCATGATTTGCAGAAGTGTAGATACAAGAGGTTATTTGAAACCTACATTGTGAACTGTATGACTTCTAGTTCTGATGAATCATCTCTGTTAGTTATTCTGTTTTAAACACATACTGTTTCTGTCACTTTCAAACTAATGCTAGTATTTAATAATTGTATGTGTGCTTGCAGCCCACAGGAAAAATTATGTAATTTGTTTGCTTAACCCTTTTCTGTTAGAGCTGTATAAATCTTATTATCTTGTGTATGCCTTGAACTAAAATGAGTATAGACAGCATAGTCAACACCTAATAGCTACTTAAAACCATGACGGCATTGTGATTCACTCCTTCTAGATGAATCATTTGGAAAAACTTGCTGTAAAACCCACTGAAGATATCTCCAAGGAAGAAAAAAGATCAACACACCCCCCTCCCTCTCCACAAAAATACTGGGGAATATCTACTTAGAAAAATGTGGAGATGGAAAAAAGGGTATTGAGTGTTTTTCAAAAACGCAATTCTTTGTAGAAAATCAACATCAGAAACTGACATGTCTTGGAACTTCTGGCTTTAAGCCCCAGGTTGAATTTGAAACAAATTATTGTGTTCAGTAAACAGTCACTATACCTAGGTGAACGTCTGCATCCAGTGTGTGCTTGTCCTACTTAAAAATGTCAATTAGAAAGAAGATGGATGATTAGCCTACCTTGTTTATATTTCACCATTAGGGACACAAAAGGAACATGCGTTAATCACTGACCTGATACAAAGTCTGGCATTGTATTCTGAAAGAGAAAATCATTATTTAAATTGGAACTAATGGCTTGTGGCCATGATAACTCATGGTGAGGCACAATGTTAATGTCACTTTGTCTAGTGACAGACTATCTTATGCCCACTTACTCACAGACTGCCACAGTGTCAGATGATGCAAATTGACACTATCTTCAGGCCAGATCCACAAAAAAGGATTTGTTGCCTTTCATCCCTAAGAGAGATTTGAAGTTTTTTACTCAATGTCACCTGAAAGTGACAAATCCAAGTACAAGCTGGGACTACTCTTGTCAGCCTTTAATCAAGAGCCAGTAATTACCTCCATGGATTTATTCTTCTTCCGTATTCTATACTAAGTGTGTTAATATTACTATCAGGAATAAATAGATGAATGTTTTACCCAGAAAAATCTATATCAAAACACATTAAGGAAGGATAAGAATTTTACTCCTGCCAACGATTTAAGTGCAATAGGTGATGTTGTCTAATAAAATAACAGTAGCATAACCAAAGACACAAAATACTGATTATACTTAGATATATAAAAAGACTATCTTCTGAAAAGGTCAGAAGTTGTTGGCACTTATGGATTGGTTCTTTGTTGTTTCTGCAATTTGCAGAATTCTAAAACAGAATTTGTTTTAATTCTTTACAGCTGTCATGATTTATTATGCTAAGAACGTGTATCTGAAATGTCATCCGAACTTGAATCTTTATTATAATTATTTTCTGTTTGAGATAGAAGTTGGTGGGTGTTGTAAGTATTTATTTTCCAGTTTCAGTCAAAGGTGTTGGGGATGTGAGGAATAACGTCTCTGTGTCATAGCAAAGAAGTCCATGATTAGTGATGCTGGGTTTGACCTAAAGCCCTTCAGAGCTATTACTTTAAATTCCTCCTACATCAATTCAAACGTCAAGATCAGAGCACCCAAATCATAACAGCACAGTGCAACTAAGGGCTTTGAACTGGTGGATTGATTAGTCTTCTCCCAAGAGCTGCTTGTATACCTGCAAGCTTTTGTTTTGTTCTGAATAAATCTGAGAACCAGCTGATAGGCCTAAGATTATGCAACTAATTTTAAATTTACTGTTATATAGGACATAGATTTTTTTGTAGTTAAGCAGAACTGTCAAAAATTAAATTACACATTTTGTGTATTCATCTTAAAACCTAAAATTTTTCTTCGGTTTTTCAGTTTTTTACATAAACTATTGTCAAATGCCGAGTTATGCATGCAAGGATACCCAAAAAATACAAGACTTCTGAGCTGTATCACAATACAGATATTTGACCATTAGTGAGCCATAAAAGGTTAATTTCCAAGTGATACATAATAAACTTAATTGACTTTTATTGATACTGTAATGTAAAAAGGATATTTCACATCATAAATTCAAATCATCAGGTCGTGTTGTCATCATATTGTAAACTGGCACTTTCATATCTTAGCAGAAATCCCAGCAATGTTTAACTTTTTTTTGCAGACCTTTCTACCGACATTTTGAAGTGAACAATCTGTGTCTCATCATAATCTACTATATCATAATCTTCTGCAGGTGTACTGACCAGTGTCAAATTAATCATTCCAATTAGTTTTGCTCCACTTTTCTTTTTTTTTTTAAATTTAAAAATAGTATGGCAGTATTTCTCGCGTCTGGCAAACAGCATTTCCGTATACTCCATTTAGGATGTTTCCCAATAGAAACCCATTCTGAATCCATCCTGTCCTGTAATATCAAATCTGTATATACATTGTTGTATTTGAAACACATGACCAATTATTCCAGTAGCAATTGAGATTCATGTTTAAGCTAGTGCAATAAACCAAAATTTCTGCAAACCTATTCCAAAGGGTTCTTCCTTCTTTTATTCTTGAAAATGAAAACCTCATCTTAGATTGATCTTCCAGTAGTGAACCCTGGCATGTAAAATCCAGTCTTTAGCTGAAAGGACACCCTGAGTTCACCGAGGTTTGGTTTCTTATTTAAAGATTATCCTTTCCTGGAACCCCTTAAGCTTTGAGTATTCCCAATTAACACCTTTTCATAGAAGCTGCACAGCTTATTATTCTTAGCACTGCCTTTTCCCAAGTGTCCTACAAAGAATTTACTTCTGAAACTGGATCTCCTTGCTCTTACCCCATTAGTGCCTTCAACAGTCATATATCACCCTGGAATATGACCAGGGGTAGTGGGAGAAGAAATTCAGTATATCAACTTCACACAGTAATCTGAAAAATGACTCTGTAGAATGCTTGCAGGAGAAATTACAATAGATCTTCTAAATATTTCTCTAGTGTATAATTCCCTGCTTAGGCAAGTTTTCACTTTGGATCGAATTGTGGTCCATGAGAGGGCATTATTACTAAACAAAAAATAAACCCTAAGAAATTATGATGCTTTGTGAAATAGTGGAGGCATGAGGGAAGTTATTGACTATTCTAAAACGAATGCAGAAACAGTCTGTGTTATATTCATTCACCTTCCTAGAGATCATTGTTGGATGACAGCTTTGCTAACAGGGCATTTCTAGGCAGAGGCATGGTCTGCCCTAATAGAGCCATTATGAAAATAAATGATTCTCTTTATCCCCTCTCAACTGAAATAAGGGCTTATGAAGCTGTGTTTTGAGATAGTCTGCAGCAGTACATATGGTCTCCTTCTTGATTTGTTTCAAAGACAAATAACACTGAGAAGTTCCATTTTAAAAGTAATAAAGCTCATACTAGGCTTAAATCTCGGTTATGCTAAGCTAACTTCTTTTAAAGAAAAAGCATGAGAGAAGTTCTTTTTTTCTGTCCTCTTTTATAATTAAATAAATTAAGGTGATATCTGGTTTTTATGAAAGCTTGAAAATGACAACATGTTCCTTAGGAGTCTTAATAATTTTTGTATAAAGTAAAAGACCAACACATGATTCTGAAAGTTGTGTAAGTCCAGCTATTCTTGACTTTGATAACTGTTAAAAAAAAGCAGAAGTGGAGAGGATATTCTATGGAAAAGCTTTATTCATGAGCTCATGTCCGTTTTCTCTACTTTATACGCTACAATTCACATATGTATACATTTTTGTGTGTGCTGTCTAGCAAGATAGCTGTACCTCTGGGCTTGAAAAGACGGCCTTTAAAATTATGAAAGCTTTTAAGAAAAGCCTTTCATGACAATAAATATTGAAAAGCTTGTAGCCCTAAACTACTCAATTATTTCTTAGTTGTCTGCCATTCAGCCATGGCCCTTGTTTCTGTAGGTGTATTGTCTGTACATCCTGCAGCTGCTTTTCAGCCTCAAACTGAGAGCGCTGGACAACCTTATTCATTAATACATCAAAAATATATATTCCCTGCTGTGGAGAAAGGATAACTGCTGTGGGGTCTGTCTAAAAACACATGCTGTTATGTGTATTAGCATTCTAGCCTTCTAAACATAAATTCAGGAGAATATTCCTAATGGAAAAGGTGATTGATCTAGCCAAAAATCAGTAAGAATTCTCGAGAAAGAATCCAGAAACCTATTAATATGAAACAATTTAATTCACTATTAAACATTACTTAATGTACCATTTAATTCACTAGTGAATGGAAGGGGGACCCAACAGTTGGGAACAGAGATAAGATATTGGCATGAAGCTGACAAGGATGCCAATGAATTTGGGGGAAATTGTTCTGTCATAAATTTGACCCATACTGTTATGTCAAGTTAGAGAAAACTTTACAAGTGTAAATTTCACACTTGTTCTGCTCAGTCACCTGCTAAGCATTTTGACAAGAAACAAAAAGCAAGACAGTGGTATGCTATTTTGAGAGCACTGTATGGCATACCAGTGAGATTTCCAGTCAAAAAGCTTGGAAAAAGGAGATTTGGGTGCATCAGCAGCAAACCTAAGGATACCCAAACCTGCCAATTCCTTACAGAAAAGAAAATCTGAAATGCAAAAATGCGACTTTGGGACATCAAAGTAGCAAGTGCTGTCTCCAATACGATGCTCTTGTAAAGCAAAGTAGCTTTCTGTTCTTAAACTTTTAATTCCATTCATACGTTTTGATAATCTGTAGGATAGACATTAACAAACTTTACCATTGTTATCCTGGACCTCTAAGGCGTACTAATGATTCATCATCCCAATCAAGACTCCCATCCATGTTAAGTAGTTATTGCTCTTCCAATTCACTAAATTATATACAATTTGTACCAATATATACACAATATTTTATATGTACCAATATATACGACTTGTACCACCACAGAAACATAAACCAGAGAGGACAAGTAACTAATTCTCATATAATAGCATAACATTTTTAAAACTAATGAGATTGTAATGAGGAGAGTAAAAATCTTATTAGTCTTACACATGGAATGTAATTCAAAGCTTGGATCTTTCCTGTTCCCTTTATTTGTTTTCCTTCTAGCTTTACCAAACACTCTTTTTTTTTTTTTTTTTAGGAAAGCATAGCAGATGAAGACCAGAAATACATGCAGTTATCAGGATGAGGTACCTTAGACCTTCATACATAATCAACTCCTAATAGCAGAACGTCTTAATTTATCCTCCTCCTTTCCTAGTTCCAAACAGTGTTGTCTGTTGGGGTTTTATGCTACTGAGCATTAAACCATCTCTTTATTTTTACAACTGGAATGGTTATAGTCAGCTCAGAGTGTTCCCCCTTCTTTGTTGGAATTAGATTCTTTAATTCAGTCTATTGAACCATATGGCAACAACTGCAAGATGCTGTGACTCTACTTATTAGGAAGAGGTTTAGCCTCTTCATCTTTCAGCCTGGGACACACAGCAACATCCAAACAGGGGTATACCAGCAGTGCAGATCTGGTAAAATTCCTTTCAATAAAAAATACTAAGAGAAATGGGAAGTGAACAATGTGGATTCACTTACAAATGTTTCCAGCACTTCACAGTAGTAAAAGTGGGCCATCATCGGAATATGTAGCCTGCAACAGCACTTAGTACTCTATTGTATAACAACAATGCACTAGCACCCTGTTTGTCACTTGCAACATCTTGCTTATTCAACCAAAACATTCATTAAAACATGTGGAGAAGAAATTGAAAATGCCCTGAAATAAGACTATGAATTAGAAGACAAATTAGCTGAAAGCATTCTGGTGCTGCCCATAAGGAGCCAGAGCGAATAGTCCAAAATTATAGAAAATGCTAATCAGCCTGAATTTGCAGAATTATCATATTAATATAACTTTTTGAACCACACCAAAGTACACAGCTTGGAGAAATGTAACTGAATTTATTTTGGGTTGTTTAGACATACTTTAGCTGCTTACTGTGCTTTCTGATTATAAGGAAGAAAAGGGAGGGAAACTACCCAACACTGATGCCCATTTAAAACTTCCTCAGTAGATAGCAATTATTGCTCTGAGCTATAAAAGCTGGCTTTAGGATAATAAAAAGATTAGCTAAGGAAGTGCAGGAAACCATAGAATTTTCTCTGAATGGTAAACTACATTTTACTGAACCAAAGGTTTTGATATAGGATTTCTGATATTTAAGGAAAAATAAAGCAAATCATTAATCTAACTGTACTCAGCTAAACTTAATTAAAGTTAAACACTTCTTTATCCATTTCTTACTTCCTTCACCCACCTTTTAAAGAAATGTTAAATTTGGGCTTAGAGTAAAATTAGAAAGTTTCATATAATGTTTAAGACACTGCCGTCACCAAAGATAATGGTTTGTTTGCCTAAGGGGAAAATTGAATGAATTGTAAGTAATACAAAACATTCTTTCTAATTTTTTTTTTTCCCCTTCTCTGTAGCATTTCTTTAACTGTCATCAGACATAGTTTTAGCCCTATGAGACTGCAGTTCTGAATAGGAGTCCATTTAACTCCCAGTTTTCCCTGGAAAGATCCTCATTTACAGAAACATTCTTTATATTTTATGTGTTCCTCAAGACTTTCAGTTTTATTACCAGCCTGGGAAAGCTAGATAAATAGACAGACAGACAGACAGACAGATAGATAGATAGATAACTAACCTTGTTTCTGGTGCTTGCAAAATTTCTGCTTCAACCATGCCAATGTTATCAATATCTATCAGAGTGAAGTTGTTTTATTTTAATGGCTTTCAAAGGTGCTTTCATTTGCTCAAACTAAAACATACATTTCACATGAAATTAATAAATCAGAGTGATTGAAGAATATCATGAATAAAATAACAAAAAGAAAATCAAACAGGCATGTCATGAAAGGCAAACATGTCTCCATTTCAAATATTGCTGTTCTAATATTTCACTACAATATACCCTTACTTATTTTCTACTATGAGAAAATGAGGCTGCTGCCAGTAAGACTTTTTCTAATTTTAAACAGAATTTTTTTTTCCTTTCCCAGAATTTAAATGGAGTACAAAGAGTGACCATGTCACTGAACTTACACAAGCCCTCTTGCCAGAAACAGAAGACTGCTAAAGGTTTCAATATCAATATGTGAAATACCATTGAAAATATGAGGCTGCTTTTCCAGCTCTCATGCTTTCTAAATCTTGTCACAATCTTTTTCTCATTACAAAATAAACCCATCTAAATCCACTGATACAATTCTGCCATTTCAGGCCCATACATGCTTCTTTATAAGGTTCTAGACAAAAGAGATTTTGGCAGAAACCTGTGCAAAAGCAAACAGATCAAAAATCATAGATTTCCTAGAAGCTGCAATCAGCAAAACATGCTCAAACAACAGGTGGCATGTACAAAGTCACATTTTCTCATGGTGGGACACCAAGACTTTTTATGGTATTCTATATCTGCTGGACAAAGAATTGACGCCATGGTTCTGTAGTCTCAAATTTGTGAGACAAGTATGAACCCACAGAAGATGTTAGATACTGTTTGTGGCCAGCAAATACGTGTTTGGTTTGCCTTTGGGGAAATGTGAGGAGGGCAGAAGAGGAGCACATATTCACTGTGTCCAAGCGGAGAGGGAAGTCAAATGGATCAAAACATAATTTAACTACTGCTTTTCTGTCTTTTCCTCTTTTCTAGCAGCAGAGCACAAGCTCTTGTTTAACTCTGAAGATTCACCCAGAGTTTGGGTATTTGACTTGTTATCTTGGAACAAAGCATACAATATACCAAGGGTGAGAGATATAGGAAATCAGGGATTGAATTATTCTCTTAAGCTGTCCGTTTCCCTGAAGAAAATTGAGGAAATATTGGTACTGCCTCAACAAACCAATTAATGCCCTGAAGTGAGTTGACAAAGTCCTCAACATATGCAGCCCTTTTAATATACTGTGCATTCATCAATATACAGGGAGGGATGAAGAAAATGGCAGCAAAATGGCAGCCATAGTAACACCTACTAGAGCTCTCAGTTCTTGTAACAGCTAAAAATGGAGGAGTCCGGGAAACAGCAATAGTGATGAAAAGGCTTTGAGTGAAACTTCTAACATACTGTAATATTTTAATGCAACTATAAGCAGAAAATAACATTTTTCTCACTCACCAAACTAACACCTCTCTTTGTCAATGGAATAGTTGATAAATCAGTTAAAATGTAAATTGAGTTTTCCATCTGGACACTGTGACACCCAATAATTCAAGCCAAATAATGTGTTGCCTTCAAGGAAATCATTCTACTAAAAAAAACGTACATCCTAGGTTTTTTGGTGGGGTTTTTTGTAGGTTTGGTGTTTTCTTCCCCTCATAGCTCAGTTTAAAACTCAAACTAATCACTAGGCTTATAGAAAAAAGCTGAAGCCAAGCATGTTTTTAAGCAAACTCTTTTCACCTTTGTTTTAGACTTTCTGTGAAAGCTATATGGTTATATACTCAGTTTAGCCAATGAAGTAGACATTAAATCAAGGAAATTTAAATTTGTCTTTTTTAGATAAAGGCATGATTTTTTCATTTATCAATCACCATTGTTATCTAGTTCTAAAATTCTATTCCTGACCTAAATGGATTTATACAAACTTAACAACACCTTGCACTAGATTTTTTTCTAGTGTTTTGGTTGGTTGCTTGCTTGTTGTTGTTTTTTTGATTGGTTGGTTGGGGTTTTTTGTAAGCTTCTAGTTTCTTTAAATTTGGTAAATTCTCCATTAACTTTCCTGTATATTTATCACTCTTAACTCAGTAGTCAGTGAAATTTTCTTCAGCCACACTTAGATGGACAAGGCAATCCACTTTTTCGTCTAACCCTTATATCAAAGTGACAGAAGATTCTGTAGTTTAACACCTGGAGAAATTTTCATTATTTCGACAAGATGTAGATAACACTTCCATTAACAATGCTTAGATCAATGTTATAAAACATACAGTTCTGAAACTTCCCTTTGGGCTCCTATTTACATATTTTTAAAGACAAACATTTCAGATAATTTAACGTAATGTGAACAAGAGCTCACCTTTTACAGAAAGCACTTTCAATGTCTAAACAAGACAGTTGCTAATGATGCAGCAATAACAATTTCCACATTGTCCATTATACAGAAGATATTTGTTTTGTACTCTGATTAAGTGATATTTTTCTGAGCACAAAACACCCCCCACCAAAAAAAAACCAAAAAACAAAACCAAAAAAGAAACCCACAAAAAACCTATATATCTAAAATGTCCTTAGTGTTAAAAAATGCAGAATTTCCTTCTGAAGTTTCACTTCATAAAAGTGATTTTTTAAAAAGACATGGCTAAAAAAGAAATTGAATTTGAAGTATAATGTGGCATACCTCACTGAGGAGGGAAACAAGGAAAAGTAAACTGAGATTAAATGCCTGAGTCCCTCCTATCGGACTTCAAACTTTCTCTGAAGTGTGGGGATACTTGTAGGCAATGAGAGAGGGTCTGATTCAGGACTGTAACACTCCCAAAATAGAAAAACCAAGTTAAAATACAACTCAGCCTTGTATATGCTACTCAGTATTCCTCTCAATATCGTTTTTTTAGGGAAGAGTACAGTAATACTCAGTCTTTCATTGGATTGTATGTCTTGATTAGTATAAACAAATTACATAACAGGTATTACTGTAAATCTGAATTTTGGGAAGAAGGTGTGAAGGTTGAGAAAAGAGAAGGTAGAAACACAACGAAGTACCAGTTACCTAGGTATCCCACCTTCAAAAAAATGGGTTAATTCTAACGTGCTACATTATATTCTGTCTTCAAATGTCTGATTTTCTTCCATAATGTGTAGATGTAATGAGTCCTCATACACTCAGTAAGTGTTTAGCTGACTTGACTACAGGGAACTGATAAATCCATCACCCTCAGAGTAACAAAGTCCCCTTGCTTTACTTTTTTATTTTTATTTTTAATTAGAGAACAGAATACATTGTTGCAGAATGAATCAGGTGCCAGACATCTTCAGTGCTTTAACAAATTCTGTTCCAGACCATCATGTCTAATACTACAATGCTGTATTTATAACTTGAAGGCAACATGACACTAAACTTTCAGTGGGGATAGAGGAGGAAAGGTTCTCTGACACAGTTACATCAGTCTGCTGCAATCAAAGTGCAGTTGTGGAGACCATCCAGCTATTGTTACAAATATTAAGTAATTAGATTAATTCTGCTCAGTTCCTGGGAGACAAGAACTGGAATCACAAATCCAAAAATCACATCTTGTATTGACTGCTAGTACTGATAGCAGCATCAGCTGACAGATTAAAACTGCCTAAGTAGGATATGAAAGCACCTACTCCTGAAAGCAAGGAATCTCCTACATATGAAAGAAAGAACCTTTTACTATTCCCAGAAAAATGTTGTTGACAAGACATATTGCACTCCTTTTCCTTGGTCTACCCTTGACTGACACAGGGATGAGGACAGCATTTCAACAGGACTGTTTTGCACCATTATAGGCTTCACAGTGGAAACTGAATATAGGTAAACCATGAATTTCAGTAATATCTTCTAAATGTGGAACTCCTCTAGTAAGCTATGGTATTGCGATTTTCCTAAAAGTGAGCATGACACAAGACACCAAAAGTCCCTTGATTTCAGAAATTCCTGTAATGGGGCACCAACTAGCACACAGCAAAATTGCTACTGTGTAACACTAAAACAAGAGGACTTAGAATAAAATCTGCATAACTTACTGTTGCAGGATGGGTCTCTTCATTCTTCCTTCTTAGTCCAGTGAGGCTGTTTTCATACTGCCTTTGGACTTCTCCAATACTCCATAAGCTGCCCATTTTCTTCTGGAAAAAATCCATCTTTTCACCTCTGAGGGCCACCTACACACCTTTACCCTGTTCTTCGTTGAAGTCTTTCAGTTTACTTGTATGACAGACTCCAGCCTGCTGTCTTTCTCAGTCTCTTTAGAGGGCACAATAAAGTTGGCAGAGATCAGTTTTCTGCTTGAACATGTTCAGTTGTTTTTGCCAAGGGACTTACTTTCTCTCCTTTGGGAGAGCTCTACCTAGCCAAAACCGCAGCATACAGAATGAGACAAAAAGGTGACCCTTTCACAGGTCTGCCCTCTAACAGGACATACAGTACCCACATATCATGCTGCATACTGGTGTTGTGATATCCATTTTATTTACCATTTCAACCTTGCAATTGAAATGCATGCCCCTTTCTTGTATCATTTTCCGCTCTAGGTAAAATGAACTTCTTCTGTCACACGGAAATATGAGAAGTATTTTGCTTTCAAACCAGAGAAGAGAGACAGAAATCAATTCATTTAATTACATTTGAGCAGGTTGCAATAGGACTACCTTGTAAACTGTAGGTACATGAGCAATGGAGAGTGTTTCAGGATTGGTACATGCCCTCATAGTGGAATGGCAAGCTATTCTCTTTAACCACCATCTGTGTGAGTTCGCCACTGCCAGATTTGGTAAAATAAATATATAGAATCTCTCAAATACTAGGCCTTTTCTTTGGGGAGAAAATGCCTATCTACAAAAAGTAACTCTGAAATAGAACATAGGAAACATCACCACCTTAGATTTCATATAATAACTTAATGGCATATAACTAAAGAGGTTGTGCAATATGTTGTGAAAAGGTCTAATACTGCCTTAGAATCCCTTGAGTATTTTTTAAGGAACACTGAGTAAAATATTGCTACTGCAAAGCCCAAGCATACTATACCATGAGTCTGACACCACTTTAATAATGTATTACACAAACACAGTTTTGGACTGGTAGGACCAATAAGGGGATATAGTTTATTAAGTGAAAAGAAAAACTTATAATGTAAAATCAGAGTGAAAAAGAAAAACTATTGTATAATATATGTTTTCTAAATTAGGAGATGTCCAAAATATAATTTCCCCTGAATTTCTCAAAGTCTGAATCAATTTACCTTAAAGCTTATGCTTTATACAATCCTTTTGGCTTCACTCTCTTAATTTAAAAAAAAAAAAAAACTAAAAAGAAGTGGTTAATTTCTTTAAGAAATTAATAAAATTTAAATTAATTAAGTAGGATAGAGGTTGGATTCTGTACATTCAGTTATCCTTTATAATTGGGTTTCTTTTCCTTCATGAACTATGTGTATGTTACCAGTGGTCTTACAGAAATGGTTTAAAATAATGCATGTTAAGGCCATATATAACTTGTGACTAAAGGACCTATCATTTACCTCTTCATTATAGCCTGCCTTAGTACTACCCAGATGCCGTATATCTTAGTAATACCTCTTCAGCTTCCTAATAGGAGACTTAAAAACCTTGCTGCCAAGTTTTATATGTCTTCCCATCTTCTCCAAAACAAGGTGCCATATAAGAATTCTACAACAGTTATCTTTTAGAATTGCTCAAGAATTTCCACATTAAGAAGCCAATCTTTTGGTCTGCTTTTGTGGAAGTGCTTACTTACAAGCAACTCTGTTATAAAAAGTGTTTTTAAACTGTGGACCTGACCCAGGTTCCGTTGTCATTGTGACAGAACTGTATTGAAATCAGTGCTGTGTCACTTCCACCTGCTGCATTTTCACTCTGAAGTTGACAAGTTCTGTATCTACAGGCTGAATTTATACACTATATATGTCAGGTACAGTGCACTTCAGCCTCTTCTACAAAGAAATAGGGAGGAAAGAGCAATGGTGATGCTTATTTAAAAAGAAACAGTGAGCGAGCAAGAGAAAGAAACAAAAATAAATAGGGAAGTATAAGATTCAACCATACTTTTTACCATTGTAAATTAATGGGAAACATCTGCCTTGCACTTAGCTCTCACTAGCCTATTGTATTATATGGTCAAATGTACAAGTTGGATAAAGTAAAACAGGGAGACAGGTGATTCTTTTCAAATTTGGGTCTGATATGCTCTCTCAAACCTTCACACTGAAGATTTTGCAAATGCAAGACAGGTCTCTTCTTGGTCCAATAATGCTATTCCATAAAAGCACTACAAAATATTATCTGACACTTCATTAGTTTGCTTCACTAGTTTTTCTGGAAATCACTTAGCAACAGAACTCCCCAAACACACACATGCATGTCATTAAATAAAGAGAAATGGCTTTCAGCTCTAAGAAGGTCATCAAAATCATAATTAAAGTAAAATGCATTACCATGTTGTACTCATTTGTAATTAAAAAACAGATTTATGAAAGATGTAGCTGTTCATCTCAAACGTATTTATTTTATAACTCTCTACTCATTTTCAGTGGTCTCAAACAAGATTTGGAAACGAAGCATTAAAGAGTAAACTAAGTAAGAGGAAAACAGCAACATGGAGATATATGGAAAATAGCATTGTTTAATTCAGAGCTGAGAACAAAACCATATGCTGGCATTAAACAGACACTGCAAGTTAATAAGGAACATTTCTGACTCCACTTTAGAGAGAGGTTAGTCTCAAAAGGAGTTTTCATAGGTTTAGTTTCTCACCACTCAAAAATCTGTGTGAGTAAAAAAAGAGCTCTACGTAGAAAAAAGGTCTACGTTAATAAATATAAAATGGATTATAGATTTGGGAAGTTGGCTTTTTTTTTACTACCACCACTTTCCCAATTCTGCCTCTGAACACATTAGCTGATTTGTGCAACTTAAGTCTCAAGGCAAGAAAGGAGAAAGATTTTTTTTCCAAAATATTTCAATACTTTCAGTTTTACACTTCAGCCACTGAAAGAAGTCCCTTTTCACAACAATCTTAACTTTACCGAATGTGTAAAAAAATAGTTCAAATTTTTCCTTTGAGCTCTCTTTAGTCTAATAAATTTGAAGATATATTCAGGAAACAGAAGTGCAATTTTGTTTCCTTTCCATTTTATCTGATGGGATGCATAAGCTGAGTCAGATCCCATCAGAAGAAAGTCAGTGTGCTTCTGTTCCCTTTGGTGACAGCTGTAGCCCAGTAAATATGATTTTCTGCCATTCCTAGTAGAAGGCCACAGACTCTGCAAGGTCTCAGGTCTCACCTGGGCTGATAGAGCCTGAGCTGGATTTAGCTTGTTGCAGCAATTGGTGAATTCATTCCATTCGTGTTACCTTAACCTCTCTGAGTACCCTGTGTAGTAGTTGTCCCACAGGCCCAGGGGGCCAGTGCGTGACAAACAATACCTCTTTCTGTAAAGAATAGTTGGGAATCAATAGGAAGGAAACTGTCAATTGTGAGAAGGCTTGTAAAAACAAATCTGAGACTGAAAGGAAAGAAGCTCCCACCATAACCATTTTACTCCTTCATGCAAAGTGCTCAGGTTGCTGATGACTATTATCACTACCACCCCTGGGGCAGTTGAGAAACATACAGCTGTTGACCTTAAGATTCAGAAGGATACCGAAAAGGTGAACAACACAGCAGAGAAGAGAGTGGGATAAAATTTTTTATGTAGCATTTTTAGCTGCATTATTAATTACATTTTTCTGCGTTATTTTAGACTATTAGACTGTGAAAATATTATTGTAAGTAAAAATAAGTTCTTAGCTTCATATTTGATGTGTTCCTTTTTGCCCAGAACAAGATTTTGATTTATATCATTATGTCTTGAATACCTACATGATATTACTTTGGATTTATGGAAAACATCATGTAAAATCACAACTCAGTTTTATGCAAAAGTGCTTAGAAGCCTTCAGGCATTCTTCCAAAGAAAACTCTTATTTTATTGCAGTTATTTCATTGTACATTGCCCAAATCTTTATATTTTTTCTCTCCCAGAGGCCTTTCCAGCTGTAGGCACTCTTTTATCTGTTAAGGATTTGATAAGGTAATAGCTATGCATGGCCTAGTTCAGGAAAGCCAAAGAGGTGAGTAGTTACTATCCCTTTGGATTAAACAACCCTAGTCGTTCTAACCCTTTTCTGAACTTCCAAATCACACTATGGCTCAGTTAACTCGTTCGCTAAGGCAACATGACTAAACTGATGTGTTAGAATT
>NW_010244443.1:13803-23853 GCF_000690775.1 Eurypyga helias | reverse complement strand
GGTGTCGTAGTCAGGTCCGTAGGGTGGTGGGCCAGGCGGCCTTGGGCGTGTGGTTCTGCTCCGGAGACTGCGTTGTGTGCCAGCCTGGCCGAGGCTTCCGGTGACAAGCTGCGTGCAAATGTTAGATACGGTTGTTGCTTTAAGAACGCTTTAGGATCTGAGTAGTTTTGGTCTCAGTAACAAAGTGACTGTTTTCTTTGCAAAGCCTGAAATGGCCAGGGCAGAAATGGGTTCGTTTTAAAGATGAAGGGCTTCCACAGTGTTTATGTGACTTGACTTGGCAGCAGAGTTCTGTTTACGACGGGATAAATGACTGCCACGTTAAGGATTATTAACTAGGAATGCTTAAGTGACCAATAAAGTACTAATCTTTTATACGGCGTTGTAAATGTACACGGCTTGGGAATGTAGGCTTTTGCCAAGCAGATAACAAATCCCTTACCCAGAAGGTTTACAGTCTAAAAGAAACCGCCGAGGACCACAAGGAAAGTGCAATACATGATCGTGAACCATAGAACACAAAGAGGAGTTGTAGCCACTGCAGCTGGGTTTAAAGTGGGGTCTTAAGAGGGTTTTTCATATTTATCTTAAAGCTACTGGACAGTGATCAGCAGCGAGACAGACACAGCATCCACCATGCCAGGGACAAAGGCTTAGAGTGGTCTTGGGCATTGTGGCGAGAGGCCATGCTGGGTGCCCTGACTCTGACGCGGCGGGGCAGCCCCCTGTTTCAAGGGATGGCAGAGCTCATAACGGGCTGAAAGCACTAAGCAGACCTGTTCATATGTGCTTCCTTCAGGGCTTCCTTGTGACTGGCTGATACTGCTTTGGAGAGAATGAATTGTCATGGAAGCACAGGACAGAGCCATTTCCAGAAGCTGTGTTGTTTATCCAAATGTGAGTTGGAATTATGATGCTTTATTTTACATTCTCTTGTGTTTGGTTCTGTAGGGTCCTAGAGAGCATTTACACACATGGAAAGGATTATGTTCCCTATGCTAAATGAGGCTGAGCTAGCAAGGAAAGCAGGTTTAGGAGAGGATGGAAGTAAATGGAGAGATATATGGGAACAGAGATAAGTGTGGGCAGTATTCGGTAAGATTTTGTAGGAGATTGAAAAGTTTCCATCTGTCTTCAGTATTTATAGTGTCCTTTCACTGTAGTATGTGAGTCCTAGGTAGTCTGTATATTTGGGCTCACGGTGCCCCTTTGAGGTAAAGCAGTGCTGGTATTCCTGTATTCTCCAGGGAAACTGAGGCAGTGAGGTGTTTACATGTCACAAACAAAGCTGGGAATTGACAGGCTTTAGAAAAGCAAGAGCAGGCAAGATGGATTGGACTTCAGGAATTTCTCTGCTGAAATGTGAACCATGATTTGAACTGAACATACCCTTTACCCAAAGAGTTGTTCTCAGTGTTCAGAAAGTTCAGGTAACTGAAGGCTGTTTTCAAATCTCTGGTGCTCAGCAGTGCACTATCAAAAGATACTTTGGGAGTATCATGATGATGCTTTTGTCACCCAGGTCTCTGCATTGCCTGATGGTTTTACCATTCCAGTAACCCAGGTGCCCCAGGGGATAGTGTTCATGTAGGCAGAACTCTGCAGAGAGGTAAAATCAACACAGGGAGATCTTTCAGAAGGGAGGTCTGTGTGATGGCAGGGTAAAAGGAAACAGCAGGCTGTGGACTAGCAGAGGCTGAAAACATGGCAGATGTGGATAGAGTGGATGCTGTGTGCTGCCTTAAAGCCTCAGAGAACTCATGGCGATATGAATAATCCTCATTAGACTGTATTCAGGTGGTTGGACTGTCTGTGACTGTGAGAGATTGAAAACCATGCTTGACTAGCTAGCTGATGGCTGATGGAAAGCATGTTTGAGTGCATCTACTTTTCTTCCTGGAGGAAGGTGTTCATTGCTGGCAGCTTTACAGAAGCCAAGGAATGCTAAGGCTTTAAGTACTAAACCCTGCAGTGGCTCAGATAAAGAGCAAGACCTGGTGACTCCCTGGGCACTGAGAGCACTGAGCCTGCAATGGCTTTCTAGGGATAAACAAAGGATATTCGTTTGTAGGCCTGCCAATCAACAACTTCCCTGAGTTCTGGAGAACTTTTGTGTGGCATGAAATAAGTAGTTCCACACGTGCAGTGTTCAGTAAAGCCTGTTTTTCTACAGGGTTGTGTCTTGATGGCAACTTCTCTCTCTGTTCTCTGAAGAGTAATAGCACGTGAGCTCATACTGAACTCTGTCTTTGTGTGGGGATGCTGCTTCACCTGAGCATTCTCTTTCCTGATGCATATTGGAACAGAAATTTCTCCAGTGCATGCAGTTGTGTATCTCTCCTTTTCTTATGAAACCAGGCTGGAGTTACTGACTTGGCACTGGATGCAGTGGAGTCTTTTTGGCAGGGGCAATGGAAGGACAAAGGCTGGATTGGGAAAGGACATGAAAGTAAGAAAAGAAAGCGAGAAATAGCTGAATGGGTGGAATGGGCCATCACACAGGAAAGCTGTCCATGTGGGTGTCGTTGGAGGGGAGGCCAGCACTCATCGCTGGGAAGGAGAGCAGCTGTAGCATCCGGAGAGAATGCCAGGATGTGCAGAAAAGACTTGGGCCAAAACCTGCGCTGGGCTAGTGAAACTGTGGCTCTGCTGGCCCCACAGCCAGCTCTTCATGCAGGGCTGCTTGCATGGAAGGCTGGTAAGCCTGGCGAAGTCTGACCCCCGGTGGGTAAAACTAGGAATTACCATGGGATAATTAAGCAAATCCTTTTCATATCATGTGCCAGCACCCTAATGGGAGGTTTACCCAGTGGTGCGGATCATCGTCTCTGCCACCCGCAGCAGCCAGACCTGGTTCCCTCCCCTGGGTGAGCTGCTGAGGTTCCTCCTGGCAACAAGGGGGAGGCTAAAGCCAAGGGTGTCAGAATGGGGAGGACTGGTGGATGTTTTAATGACACTAAAAGGGGCACACTCTCACAAAGGGGCCATGCGTTTCTCTGTGACTCCAAGAAGTGCTCTATGTTTTCCATTCGTTGGATGCGTTGCAGCCAGCTTTTCCCGCTTCTTTGTCCCTTCCCTCTCCCCAGCTATGGCACCTCCTGCCTTCTAGGGCTGGGTGGTTATCTTGACGTACCATGAACCCCATGGAAAGCTTTTGGGACTGGGTGATCCTCCTGGTGTGGATGCCTCAGCATCTGGCTTTGGCCACAAGTACTGCTGCTGCATTAGACATCCAGGAATGTCAGGGCCGCATAGATCCCTCTGGCTGTTAGGTGCTATTGGGCACTCCTGCCAGCTCCTGACTCTGGAGGAAGAGGGCTCATTACAGAGGGATCTTGCCTGCAGCAATTTGGGGTGCTTGTCTGATGGCCTTCGGGGTCTCAGGGAATGGCCTATTTTCCCAGGGCTTTTCCTGAGAGGGTGATTTTGAAGGTGTGGTTTATTCTCAAGTGCAAGTGTATCCAAACTCCAGGGACTGTTGGTGAGTTACATGCTACAGGAAAGGGGGGATAACTAAATGTTAGTTGAGCTGTCTTTGATGTTGTCTTGGTCCCTTCCTTCCCCCTGTACTCCTCTGCACTGGCCCAAATGTACCACTGCGTCTTCTCAGGGGACTTACTGGCTTTCACCAGGCAAAGCAGGATCTGGTTTTTTGGTCACTGATGTCCCTCATAGCATTGTGCCTCTCCCTGGGCAAATGGCTTTGGGTCTTGGGTGCATTTACCACAGAGTGAGGGAGGGGAGCAGCGAGGAGCCTGCAGAGTGCGTAGCAGAGATGGCTGGACAAGTAAGTGCAAAACCAGGCTGCAGCCCATGGCTTTGCTTTCTGGAGACCCCAGAATAGGCTGAACTCACCTGGGTAAAGGATGAGAGGAGGCCGTGGTGCCCAGAGGGCCTCTGGCTGGAGTAGGTTCCTCCCTGTCCCAGCCAAATGGCCAGGACAGGTCCATAGCACAGCCTGATAAGGGGGCTTTGCACCAAAATTCATGGCACTGGGTGCTCTCAGACCTGTCTGACTTCTCCCCTAAGGCAAAGCAGAACCTGCAATTAGTGTTTCCAAAAGGTGTGAAACCGAGCCAGAGCAAAAGCAGGCTCGGTGGGTGCTCTGACCCAGGCTGGTCCTCGCACCTGCGCCGGAGCGTGAATTGGCACTCTGTGCCGGTGCCCCTCGCCCTCTCCACACACTCTGTTTTCATTAGCCTGTGCTCTCGGGTTAAGGACTGTTCTCACTTCCAGCTGAACAAACACTTTCCATTGCGTGTAAAATCCAGCCTGGTGCTAATAGGCGTCTCCCCCCGCCTTCCTTCCTCTCCTCTGCCACCTTTTGTGCAGTTGGCAGGACAAAAAAGTGGCGCTATTACCTGACTTATTATCGGCACGGGACTGTAATTTATGGTGTATGCTTGGTAAAGTGCCATGCTGAAAACATTTATGGCCCACTTAGAGTCCTGCAGGGTGGTGGGGAGGGTGATGGCTGCGGAGGGGAAGGCAGTTGTTCCACCCTTGCAAAATACTGCACAGCCCAACAGCTTCCTCTGCCTCCTGACAGCAACGCTGTGGGCGGGCAGGCTCAGCGCCCCTGTCCCGTGGATGTCAGGCCAGGCTGAGACACCAGTGCCCAGGACGAAACCCAGAGTCTTGGCTCCCTCTGGGCATTTATCGAATTCCCCATCTTTACTGCCTCTGGTGCTGTAGTTGCACCCCTCAGGCCAGGATCTCAGACCCTGCCTTCCTCATGTTCCTCATGCATGTGGCACCTCCTCCTTCCTGCCCGTGCTCCAACACCCTGTCCTCTTGCGGAAGAACAAATGCCAGCCTGCTGAAGCTACCCTTGTGCAGCAGATCAAGCACAAGCGCCGTGAATAACTCCTCCGAAAGGAGAACATCACAGCAGGTCAGCTGCTCTCTAAACACCGTGTTCATGCTCTGTCTGAAGCAAACAACCCGCTCATTTAGTTCGCCACGTCTGGATTTGACCTGGAAATGTGCTATGGAGAGAAGGGGACAATTGAATTGTCATTGCTGTAGGTGGGCTGGATTTGAATAGTGATCTAGGGGGCAAGGGAAAGTCATTTCTGGCAGCAGTGACTTTTCCAGAGCAACTTGTGAGAAATAGGACTTTATATCCCAGTCTTGTGATGTGTGGTATGGAAATCCAGCATGAAAAACTGTTTTGACACTGGAGTATGTGCTGATTACTGAAAAGTTGATGTTGCCTGTTGAGCATCTCTGAGGAAAGCAGCATCGTACATCTCTTACAGGTGTTTGGAGCTTGGCTGTCTGACCTGTCCAGTTATTCAAAGCATGGGTAAGCAGACCATTGCCCAAACCATTTTGCCAGCTTCAGGAGTACACTTCCCCTGAAGCTGCTTAGTTAGAGAGCATTTGCTTGGCCTGCAGTGAGCCAGGCTCCCTGTACACCATGGGGAAGGATCACATTTGAGGCAGTTTGCCCTCTTCAGGTTCAGTCTGTGCCCGGTGCTGGGTGAAAAGCAGGTCTTACGGACCTTCTGCTTCAACAGTGCTGTAGGCACAGCCGTGTGTAGGTGCTAAAGGAGATGTTCTGGCTGTTGGTGTTGGTGTGTAAGTCCCACGTGCTCTCTGCTAGCTGCCATCTGAAGGTTTGCAGTATAAAACCTTGGGAGTAAGATGACATAAGGAGTTGTGTGATGCCCACAATGCCAAGCTGGTGCCAATTCCAAATGGAGTCACCACCCCTCGCAGCTGTTATTTCTGGACATCCTGTTTGAAGGGTCCCAAGGCTGAGGTTTTGGTCTGGGAGAATGCCTTGAGCTGGAGTTGCTTCACTCACGCTGCGGTTGGGCAGGGCATGTGTTTTGGATGGCATTCATTTCCCCAAACAGGAGCTGTCTAGAAGTTTGCCATGAGGTGTAATTTTGTCCTTTAAGCTCCATCTGTGCTATGCACTGGGGAGAGACCGAAGCCTCCCGTGGGTGAACCGGCTCATTTCTCTTAAGCACTGATGGAGCAGTTCACTCTGGACCTGCTTCTGTTTCTTCTCGCTGGAGCTTAGATATTCAGGGGCTGAACTGGGTGCTAAAAGCAGAGGAAGTGAAAGTCACCCCTTGTGCTTCTTGTGTGAGTGAGGGATGCAGGAAGCTCACATCGTCTGTGGGTTCTGAGCCGCCTGTTTGCCTTGTTGTGTTGACCAAGTGCCAGACACTCCATGCCCAGGTTGGATCTCCACCTGGATCCTGTAAAGAGCCCCCCTTTCCCCAACGGTGTGGAGTGGATGGGTGTCAGTGCTAGGGCTGGAACTCACCGACAGTCGAGAAGAACCATAATCTTGAAATGCTTCAGCGTGTCCCGCAGGGTGAAAGCCGTTTGGCTGATAATAAAGCCTCTGCTGAGTGTGAGATTATTCAGTGGGAAGGGGGGGAAAAATGGCAAAAAATACCTGTCTTGAGAGGGTTCACTGTATGTGCACCTGATAAAAATCATAACATGGGATCAGCTTTCTTCTGAGCTTGCTAGGCTTTTGGCATGTGTAACCAAGCTCTGGCAGGCAGGGCAAATTTCCTTCTCCCTGGGGTCGTTAAAAAAAGGCCATTTCCCCATTTAAAGAGCGGGCGGGAGGTGGGGATAGAAAAGGGAGCTGAGCCAGGCAGTGGGCTAGCCCTGCCCGTGCTGCTGCACGAGCTAGCAGAGCCTTGGCTCTCCCACCCCCAGCGCTCTCTGCGGCATTAGGCACGTGGGACTGAGGGGGGCTGGATGGGTATGAAAGCAAACACACATCTGGAAGTTCCTCCAGTTAATTGGGCAATTATTCATGCCACTCCTGCTGGAAGCAGCCTGCTACTGCTGAGCCAAAACCAACAACAACAGTCCGTGGGAGGACTCCATCCCTGCTGGGGTGGGGAGGCGTGCGTGGGGCTGCAGAGGGCAGGTGGAGCCGGGAGGGCACAGACCCGCTCCTGGGCTGCTGGGCCGTGGGTGGGTGAGCTGCGGGGGAAGCACTGGCGTCCCGGCGCACGTGGGCCCCAGGTGGGGAGGGGGAAGCTGCTGCTCTGGAGCACCATGAGAACCCGTCAACCTGTGTTGGCTTTTATTAGGAGCTTGGCAGGCCGTGGTGTCGGTGAAGGTAGTCCAGGCCCAGCTGTGCTCTGTAACACTTGACTCCTCGTAAATAGTGGATTCGCTGCCATTTCTGCCCAGCTCCCACCTGAGCAGGGTTCTGGCAGCCCATGTTCACCTTTTCCATCCCTCCTTCTTCCCCTTCCTCACATCCCTGGTTCCTCCTTAGTCCAACAGCAGTGTCACTTCACGTCCCATCCCCTGCCCACCTCTGCTACCGGTGCTGTGCAGGTGAAGCATGAGGGAGTGAGACGCTGGCTGGCCTTGGCTGTGACAGCTCATTCCCCGTGATTTGCCTGTGAGATGGGGCTGGCTGTGAGCGCTTTAGGCAGAGCAGCTTCCCCCGCGGCAGCAATGGGCCTCAGCAGACCCTCAGGGAGATGGTGTGCAGGGGCACCCTGGACACCATCAGCTTTGACTCACTGTCTCTTCTCCTCATCTTTAAATCCGGTGGGATATTGGGTTGTTCCTGAGGCTGAATTCTCTGCCATTGCCTATCAGTGGGACAGACCACATCTTGCAGGCGTTCCCCTGGAACAGTGACTGAGTGCTGTTTGAGTGCTTTGCCATTCCCTCCTTGCTGCCGAAGCTCACAGGAAGCCTACTCCCTTCCAGCAGAATATCTGTTACTGATAAAAACGATTCCTTTCTCAAACTGTGCCTGCTGCAAGGAGGTGGGGGTGCCGCGTTCAGCCCATCTGCTTCCCGCTTTGCCTGGGAGCATGTCTCTGGCACTGGGAGATGCTGTGGCAGCATCAGGAGTGCACGCAGTGCTGGGCTCCACCACCATAATTGGAGCCAGCTCCAGCCAAGCCCCGCTGGGATGCAGAAGGAGAAGAGTTCCCGTTGTTCCCTCTTTCCTTGTCTTTTTCACTCTTCCATGAGATGGGTATTCTCTGAAGAGCTTTAGTGCTACTAACTCAAGAACTTCCTTATGGTAACGTAAATCAGACAGTCAGTTTGGCTCCAGGATGAATGTGTGAATGAGAGCAAGGCTGTACTGGGTCACACCGCGGAGCTGTCTAGTGCGGGATGCTCTCCCCACTCTCGCTGGAGTGAGTGCTCTAGGAAAGGTCTTAAAACAATGCATGCATGGCCTGTGTTTTCCTGCCTCTTCTCTGGCATCCCATGGATGTGATGAAAGTTTTATCTAGCGGGTGATCAGCTAATATTTTGCACCTTTGTTTGTCATTTTTGGAGTGTTTTAGAAGCAGTGACAGTGCTAACTCAGAAAGGCTTAGGGATGTAAAGCGCTCTGCATGAGATTTAGTAGTGGTCTCAAAAGTGCTGGGAGGACATCTCACCATCAAAAAGCACTGGAGAGACGGGAGCACGATTATCGGAAATCTCAGTGGGAATCCTTAACAGAGTGTGATGTTGAAACCAGATTCTTGATCTCCTGTGACTATCCATCCTTCCTCTTTGATAATCACCCACACAGAGATCTCAGTTAGAATGGGAACTGATTGTTGAGGAGCTAACGCAGAAATAAAACTGACTGAAGCGGAAGCCTTCCTTACTGTCAAGGTGGATGACTGTGCTGTAGAAAGAAGATATTGCCCAGGTGGAGAGGCCAACCAACACAACTTGCTTTGTCTATGTTTAAAAAATGGAGACGTTGCTGTGGGTCCAGCTGAGGCAATGCGATGCTGAAGGTGCTCAGGAAATCAAGATATGTGGTGAACAAGAAATGAGAGCGGTACAGTGTCAGCGAGCGAGGAGTGAGTTTGGGGCAGGATCGGCTAGTCAGCCAGAAGGGATGGGCTGGAGCCACCAGCCATGTCGATGGGCTGGGGAAGGTAGGAGGGTGTACGGAACTGGGCATTGAAATGCAACAGCCAGGATACAAGCACCAAGGGACAGCTCTCGCTCTCACTGGAGGGAATGGACTGACTCCCATTGACGTCAATGAGGGCTGAACTGGGACCCTTGCGAGAAATATATTGAACACAGACAAATCCAGCAAAGTCAAAACAGATGATGCAGGCCGCTTAATACAGTCACAGGGAGCTGGTTGCGAAACCTCCTAACGAGGCAGTTCTGTCAGGCAGCCATCTCCAAGCCCAGTAGGCTCCAGCCTAGGAGAGGAGCATGGGAGGCTGCAGTCCTGGAGAAGGCACACCCAAGATGGAAGGTGGAAATGGAGTGGGATGCGTCCTCATTGTGCTTGAACATAACCCCACCGGCAACTTGGTTTGTGTGACCTCCTTAGCTACCTTACCATGCCCAAGGGCTTTTTCTGAAGTCTTCTCCGTCCCGCTGATGAAGCTTTTATGATGCTGGAGGCGCGGACAGACTGGACAAGTTATCGGAGAGGAATATGCTGCTGTACATTAGCTGACGGTGGGGGGCATCTGTGTGCACACCCTTAATCCATGGCACATGCAAGTCAGTTCGAATTAGCCAACGTGACAGAACCGCACTGAGCTGGCTGAAATGACCTTATTTGCACGGCCTAAGCGAATGCACATGGACTGTAACGCTGACATGCCTTAACTGCCTCCCGCGTGATAGCCTGTGCCTGTGTTTGCGTTCAGTCTGTGACTCATCGCCCCAAACTCTTCCCTTGCTGTGCTTCTCTGTCCCTAGTTCCAGGTTCCCAGTACCCGGTTTCCTCTGCGTCAGGGATGTCTGGGATCCTACCCCAGCACGTTTTCTCTCCAGAGGGTGGTTTTGGCAACTCTCTTGCCATGCTCCATGAAGTCACAATGATCTCCTCTGGGGACAGGCCCTCCTAGTCCTCTTCACAGCCAAAGGTGCGCAGGCAAGCAGCAACCTGTAGGGACCCAGGCCACAGCTCGGAGCATATCATCTCCATAAACGTCTGTCCCTTCCCAGCCCGGCAGGCCTCCTTTGGCACCGCGACCTGACTCTCCTCCACCTTCCCTTGTTCTCTCCACTTGGAGAAAGCAGTGAGTCAAGACAAGGTGCTACGTGTAGGCAGCAAGAAGATTC
>NW_010244443.1:6265-13789 GCF_000690775.1 Eurypyga helias | reverse complement strand
AGGAAGATCTGGGCAATATCCTCTCTCTGGCAAAGTGGGTGTTTGGAAAAAGTGAAGGAATTGAAAGGAGAGGCAAGATGAAGTTACCAGTATGGATTATGAAACTGAGAACAGAAGCAGCTGAGTTTCTGGATGCTCCTAAGGAGCCTCTGAAAGTGTCCTGTCTTGTCCATGACCAAGACCTGATTCAGGCTGCAGCAGAGACTTCAGTGAAGCCACCCTAACCCTACACCATGTTGAAGCAGAATCCAGTCCTGAAAGTCCCATCTCCCCTAAACATGGAGTTTCATTTCCTAGCTGTGGTATGAGAAAGGGGACAGATCTAATTCAACTGATTTGCAGCCCGAAGATTCAAAGGAATAGGAAGAGAGTGCTGGGATGGAGACAGGCAGGGGGCATTGTTGCTCTGAAAATGGTTCCGTAGTGTATGTGCAGCTTAGATATTTTGGGAAGGCTGGGATTTCACTCTTGATTCCCTCTGGATAGACTGGGCTGTAACTTTGCCTTCCTTTTCGTTGAAATATCAGCATCTTGGACAGGGACCAGCTTCCTTGATGTTAGAGCGATGCTTTGGGGAGGAGCCCAAGGGGGAAATCCTGAACAGGCGGCGGAATCAGGGAGAGGCTACCTGCAGCAGGCATCGCGGCATTGCCGGAGCTTTCAGGAGTGGAGTGAGGAAAGCCAAAGCTCAGCAGTGCTGGAGCCAGCAGATGCAAAAGACACTAAGAAGGGCCTCTTTCCTGTACACCAGCAGCAAAATGAAGGCTAAGGAGAGAGTGGGCTTGCTGCTTAGGGGGGCAGAGGACCTAGAAACAAAGGACATGGAAAAGGCAGAGATACTTGATACTCTTTTGGCACTGGGACCAATAATCTTTAGTGTCTTTATTAATGGCTTAGAGTGCACTCTCAGTGGGCTTGTGGATGACACCAGACTGGGGGCAAGCACTTGATAGGCTGGAGGGCACAGCTGCTATGCAGGGGGACCTTCACAAGCTGTCATCTGTTTTATCTGTGATGTGTATTTTGGGGCTGATGGTCTGGTTTTTCCGTGCTGCCTAGGCTGCTAGTGTGCTTCTTGGTTCCATTTCAGGCAGCCCTCTTTCTCTGAAGATGTTGGAAACAAGCTTCCCTTCTCAAAGAAAGCAGCTGAAGGGCTTGTGTTAGCCGAGTCACATCTCAGTGAGTGAAATTTGCACTGAGCAGTTCTGTACTTGTGGGTTTCCCACAGTAACAGCATTGCCCGGGGCCATGTGTAAGCTACTGTATCAGCCTAATGTGGTTTTGCTGATGACTTGTCTGCAGGCCGTGAGGTGGGAAAGGGGCTGGATCTGAGAGAAGGTGTGGGCTTGGAGGAGCCCTGCCCCAGGTTAGCTCTCCAGCTGCAGCCTGGCACAGGGCAAACTGGCACACAGGGACTGTGTTCTGGGAGGGGAGTAACCAGAGAGGTCCATGCTGTATGGTGAGGAAAAGGTGTTTCTTGAAGCACGCAGGGAAGCAGCAGCAAGGATGGTGGGAGCACACCATCGGCACCACCACCTTCTCAGCTGCGTGCAGCTGCACAGCCGTGTCGGCAATACCGTGTCTTCCAGACAGTATCTGGGACAGCCTTGCCCCTCGGCCCTCCTACTTTTCCTTATTCACGGGCAGATCATGGAGTGAAGTGTTATTATTTATAAGACTGCTTTTCCTCTCTCCCTTGTCTCTTCATAGCAAACACTGTTTCTCTCCACATCCCGTGACCATTCACCTCCTTCAGATATCTGTATGGGGATGTTTATTGACATGACAGCAGGCAGCAGTCAGTGCTGCCAAAGTCAATGCACCCTGTGTCCGTTCAGGGCAGGCTGGGGCTGTCAGCTTTGTGTCTCCTGAGAGATACCAAGGCTGTTTGTTGACTTTGCCCTTGGCCGGTGTTAGATAAACAGTGAACTTGTGTTATTTTTGTGCTTCTTCTATGAACAGCTCAAGTGCTGTAGTGGGCACATCAGTCACTGACATCAGTGGTTTCCCCTGCATTTTGTTCTGTTTGGTGAAGCCTGGAGAAAAGACACCGTTATCTTTAAAACCTGCCTGGAAGGGTGAGAAAGTCATGGCCCTTCCTGCTGTCCTGGGGCCTAGGCATGGCTGATGCTGCCTGACACTTTTGGGTGCTGGTCTCCCAAGGCGGGGTGCTGCTTCTTTCCATCAGGTACTGGTGTTCATGGTCATTCTGTTCCTCAGTGTTAACCTCTCTGTTTTATGGTGGTGGCAGCCTCAGGGCAAAACCAGTGGCAGCAAGTCTGAGCAGCCAGCGCAAGGAAATGTCATTTCCCAGGGCTCTGTCTTCTCTGCTGTCCTGGAAAGTGAGAGTCCTGCCCAAAGCTTCTGCATGAAGAGGTTCTTGGGGAAGCTCTCTGTACCGTTTTCTGGTGTCTGATGGAAGTTGAGCTCTCACAGCAGCTTTCTGTGGGGGTTCCTCCCGTGCAATTGGTAGGAGAGAGGGACCTCATGACATGAATCAAGTCAGACCAGTAGCTTCTTGACCCCCCCGTCAGATTTGGGTGAAACTTGCTGATGGGTTCCTGAGCTGTTGGGGATGGATGAACAAACACAAATGGCATGATTGCTTAAGTTTTGTTTCTACTGGAAAACAGGCTGCAACAGCCAGCTCCATCATTCCCTATGGGATAGCTTGCGACCAAAAGCATTACAGAGGTAATGAGAACAATGCTTCCCAGATTCTGGACAGGATCTTTTGTTGGTGTAAACTAGTTCTGTGCCTTTGGAACCAGCTGGCAGATGCTGATGGACAGCAGCTGACCTGAAACTGTAGATCCTGCTGCACTGGGGTTTCAGAGACCTTTGCTAAGGCATGCACAGGTTGCCAGAGGTGAAAACTAGGTTAAGAAATGCTTGATTTTTGTCTTGGGCCTCTGCCAACAGAGAGCAAGGCCCCCTGAACACAATGGGACACAGCAGAGAGACCAGTCATTTTCCCAAGTGCCGGAGTCCCTCAAAGTGAGTCACAGCAGAGCAGCCTGAGGTGTGCTGGCCCTGGGATGGGCTTACTGGAGACAGGTCCTTCCCACTGGAGTCCAACCAGCAGGATGACGAAACTGCTGAGAGAGGTGACCCAAGTAGTTTTCAGTGTGCTCGGCTTTCCTGGCTACCTGGGATTTTTTTTGTGGCAGTAACGTAGAGGTTGGAGGGCAGCCTACCCCTGCAGCACTGTCCTATGCTTTGGCTCTTCACTCTCCATCAATATGTTATGGCTAATCTGCAGGATTGGAGCATGTCACACTTCCCTTCCAGGCTGTGTGTCCAGTTCTCCTTCCCAGAAAACTTAGTGAGAGAGAGGGCAGGTCAAACAGTCTGTTGCTGGTGTGAGTGATGGTTAGCACAGGCAACATATTATGAACCACAAAAACTGAGCAGAGTATCTGCTCTGGTGTGATTCAAGGCTCTTTAAGAACAGAAGAGATAAGGAAAACCAGGCAACGTGTCCTTGGAAAGATAAGCAAAACAAAACAAAGTAAGTTACAGTTGAGTTAAGAAGAATAACAACGGCTGAAAGCAGCAAAGGTGTTTCTAGATAAAGAAATGCAAAAATTTTAAAAGGGAGCCAGAATAAAGAAACCATGAGCAACGGGGCAGGCTGTGCCCTCCACTGATCCTGAAGGAGGTGAGTTGGCACAGCTCCCCAGCACTTCATCTCCACGTTCCTGATGCTCTGCGCATGCCTGCCCAGCACCTTGAGGTCTTGCTAAAGGCCGCGTGTGTCCCTTTTAGGGCTGTGTGTGAGTCCGGGACAGCATGCTGACTGCTCAGCTCCTGCTGCCTTGGTTTACTTACTTAGGCACCAGGAGTGGGAGGGATGACTCTGTTATCCTTCTGCTGTAGAGCTGTGATGTGACTTGATTCCCACCAAATACTGGTGCTGAAAGGTGTTCCTGGGTCCTGCAGTTTAGGCTCAGTTGCTGTCTCCCTGGACTATCTCATACTTCTCAGTCCCCAGCACTGAAACCCTCAGAGGTGGCAAAGATGAAGAACTGAAAGACCTTATTTTTAGATTACCAAGAATACTCTTTCTGGCTCCTTGTTTTCTGTTGTGTCTGGTCGTCCTGCCTTGTCTCCCTTTCCCAGTTCCTCTCCCACCTTCTGGCCCATCCTTTGCATCCCTCCTGTAGCCCTCCTGGTGCCGTGATGCCAAGAGAACTGCCAGGGATGGAGGTGGCTCCTGCTCTACCGATGCTGTCTGGGAGCTGTCAGGTTCCTTGTGCAGTTCCTGGCACAAATCCCTGCACGGCAGCGCCATGCACTGTGATCATGCAGCAGTTTCTGGAGTAAACCCGCAGCCACAGCTCCCCACGCGTCTGCTGCTGTTGGCAGCACCCACGCAGCCGTGGGTGCCGGCTGGCAGTAACGTGTCGAGCTGCAGCAACGTGATCGCTTGCGAGCACATCAGCGTAGTCTTGTGTTGGTTGCCTCTGAACGTGCCAGAGCGGACTTGCCCTAGAGCTTTTCCATGTGGGTGTCCCTCCTCCCACGTGCTTACCCTGAGGGGGCTGGACAAGGTGACCTCCAGACATCCCGTCCAGCCTCAGCCATGCTGTGGTTCTGTGAAGTAAGAATTGCCTCTCCACAGGGGAGGATGTGCCCATAGAGAGGTGGGATGTCACATGGGGTCTGCGTCTGTGAGGTGATGCTCCCCTGGTGTGGCTGGCAGTCTTCAGAGTCAGAGAGGAGAAGTGAATCAAGTCTTTTACCAGGAAATGAGCTCAGGGCTCTGGGTACTCAAGGGATAAATTGTTGGAGTGTGTAGCGGCGTGTCTTGCAGCCCTGTGCAGGAGCTGGCTCAGAGACCAGGAGTGCTTCAGAAACAAAACAGCAAAGATGTGCCGAGGGGCTGTGGAGGACAATCTTGAGCATTCAAACGTTTGTAATGCTGCTCCTCGGAGCCTTGGCCTGCTTGAGATGAAAGTATGTGCCTGTTATCCCAGCCGGGCAGACTGAAGCACTCAGACTCTGTAAGATTTTTCTGCAGTAAGATTTTTTGTAGGTTGGTGCCTGAAAATCTTTCCTGGAGGCCGTGTATATCCCAGCCTCCCATGGCTGAGAACTCTCCGTTTATAAAACCATTTTGCAGAACTGTGGGAAACAGAGATGCTGGGGGAGCTCAGACGTGTTGCTGGTGCTCATCAGGATCCTCGCTCTTCAGTGGCTCCACCCAAGGCCACTGTCGTGACTTGTCCTCAGCATCAGCGTGCCTTTTGCTCCATCCCATCTCAGGACTTGCACTAGCGGGCTCCTACTTCACCTGCGGTTCCTCTGTGAGAGGTAAAGGAAGAAGACCATAACGGAACAGAGGTTCACTGAGATGCTCCCTCCTACCCTCCAGATAAAGCCACTGAGGCCGGCTGGGATCTATGGGTGTCTGGACAAACTTCTGCAGCGAGTGGCCAGGTGAGGCGAGTGATGCTCGAGTCACCCCTTGCAAATTCAGGGGGGGTGTGTGTCCAGCAGAGACCCCCATGGAGCTGCCCCTGCTGCAGCCCCGCTCTCTGCATGTGCACACCTGCAGATGCATCCTGCCGAAGGGGAGGATGTTATCCTTGTGCTCCGCAAACCCGTGCTGCTTGGGGCTGAGGACAACCAGGGCTGAAGTAAAGGGAGAGCACAGATATGCCGTGTGGCACCCCGAGTTCATGCTGTGTCAGGACCTGACTCTCCCTTCCTGTCCGGGCTCTCTGCTTGCTGTGGCTGCTCCCCTGGTCGCAGCAACCCTCCTCTGTCTCAGACCCACCTGCCTGTGAGCAGGCCCCCATGCAGCCCCACGCAGGTCCCTCTCCTGCACTGGGAGTGTGTCTGCCTGGAGCCGGGCTTGCCCGGGGGAGCCGGCATGGGCCAAGCTCACACTGCCGCTGGCTGTCTGCCCTGCTTGCCGCTGTCCCTGACAGGATGCCCTCGCTTTGCTAGCAGCAGCGCTGGCCTCAGCCCCCACGTCTCCATGTCCTGAAACGCTGACTGACTCGCATCAATGAGACCAGCTCAGCAGCAAGAGGAGGTTTGGTCTGTTCACGCAGGGCTTGGGTTCCCACCATGCTCATACATGAGCAGGGCAAGTTTAGGGTGCCAAGGAGATGAGGATCAATGACGGGGCAGATGCTGCAAAGAAATGGGACAGTCCTGGAGCAGAGAGAAGCAAGTAGAAGTTGCAGAGAGGACAGTGAGGAGCTGCTTCAGAGAAGTCTCCTGCTGCACCTCAAAGGTCTGTCTGGTGTTTTATGTGCCAAGTTCTCAGCCAGCACACAGATGCAGGCACTGAGATGCTTGGGGACAGCGGTGAGGGAGTCTGTCACAGATCTGCCCTTGCAGTCAAGGGCCTGCAACCTCCGAAAAACGCTCCCGCTGAGCTGCGTGCGACCCTCATGGCACACCTGGCCAGGGCTGGTCGGAGCAGCCCAGAGATCCACTGTGCTGTAGGAGCGGGGCCCCAGGAGGGAGCAGCATCCCAGCTACAGTGCTGCTGGCAGCGCAGCCTGCCAGGGAATTATGGATTAATGTGGAACTGATCTGAGATGAAACACTTTGGATCAGGACCACAACCAAAAATATTTTGAGTCGGATCAAACTGAACCAAACAAATGTGTTTGTTTCCTGCTTTCCCAGCAGACAGTCAGTCTTAAAGGTCATAGAGCTGAGAAGCGTGGCTGGGCACAAGTGGATTTTCCTTTAGGAAAATGACATTAACAGAAAATTCCTGACTAGCTCTGCCTTAGGGATGAGGAAGGGGGTGATTCACCTCCCCAAATTTTAGGCCCTTTCTTGAGGAGCTGAGATCGGGAGCCCTAAGACGGAGAGAGCTGGGCATCTCCAGAGGGTAGCCAGCACAGAGGTCCTGTCTCCCCATGGGACATGGTCACCAGGAGTGACAGCTGGTCCCCCTGCATCCTCCTGCATGCGGAGTGGAGGCTGAGATTTCTCAAAGCAGATCTCTGAATTGCTGACTTTTGGGAAGTGGGAGCCTTTCCAAGCCTTGGGGACTGTGTCAACATGGCGTGAAGGTATGCAGACAGGTTTAGGCAGACAGGGACAAGAACAATCAGACTTATCTCTTTCGACAACTGCTTTTTTGATAACTCCCTGTTTGTTAGCCAGCATCAGCCAGTGACTCAGAGACAGAAGTCTGCAGCGGCAGGCTGTGTAGCCATCCCAGCTGCCAGTTCCCCATTCCCCCCCAAAAGCAGGGCCCCCATGCTCTGATCAACAACCCTGCAGGCATGCTGAACCCTGGACCAGGCAGCTGGTGAAGGCTCACTCCCTTCTGTCTTGCTGCAGGCAGCCGTGGTGGAGGAGATGCTACCGGGCTAGAAAGCTGCTGGCTCCCACCCGAGCACAGGTCCCCTCGGACTGAAGCCCAAGGACTCTCAGCTCTGTGCCGTGATCTTGCCTCAGCGGCCGACCGGTCCCTGAGGCAATCTCACCCGCCAGGTTTTGAGGCATGTGGGAGCAGCCCGGAAGGCTTCGCGGCCGTGGGAGAGCGGC
>NW_010244443.1:3135-6190 GCF_000690775.1 Eurypyga helias | reverse complement strand
GCGGCTTCCTGCGGCCCTGCTTTCCGGGTTCCTGGGGGAGCCCGTCTCTCCCAGGCAGGTGTGCGCCAGGGAGCGGGCCCGGGATGTCCGCTCTGCGCCCAGGGATGCTAGCGCTGCGGAAGCAACGCGGAGGCCAGGCACGTCTCTGTGCAGGCAGCTGTGTGCACGCGTAGATGTGTGTAGGAACACACGGGGTGCACTCCGCCTGCGTCCCCACGGGTGTACTCGTGCCTAATTGATGCAGTCTAGTTTCTAAACTCAGAACATGCACTTTAAATTTGGCAATGTCTCTTTAATTCAAAGAGCACTTTTGAGATGCTCAGATGTATTTGGCAACTGCGGTCTGTTTTTATTAGTAAAATGATAGCATATGATATCAAAGTCTGTTTTCATTGCCCTTGCTGAAAGAGATGCCAAATGCAAATCCATTTAGAGAAGCGAACCGGATTTATAAACTTCCTTTTGCTGTGCCTATTAAACTGGTGACAAGCCCGTTGGAGTTCCTCTCCTTCTCCAGGCCGGGAGCTGGGCGCTGGCTGCACGGCAGCGCCTGCCCGAGCGGCGGCAGAGGGTGCTCATCCCCTGCCCACAGCCGGCTGCAGCACCAGCACCCTTCCTCGCCTGGAGCCTGCTGGGAAGTGGAGAGGGACAAGCTGTGCAGGCTTTGGGAGTGGATCTGCTGGAGGTGGCAGGGGAGGCCCATTGGAGCCCCAGAGGAGCCTTCACGCCTTCACCTGGATCTGCTGCGACCCTGCAGTGCCTGGTGCTGCCTGCAGACTCCCCGGAAGAGAGCTTGGCTGCCATGCTCTGTGGGAGCATCCCTGGGGGCTTCCTGGGCGGGGGGACCGCATGGGCAGTGGGATTGATGTGCCCAGGGCCACACCAGAGTCTGTGGTGGAGAAGAGCTGATCTCCAGCCTCCGCAGCCCTTGGGACAAAGCTGGCTGCTGTGGGCCACTGCGTGTTCCCTTTGGCAGGATCCTCCTGTCCTCTGTTTCTCCCCTGGGACCCCAGTAGCCGCATTATCTGTGGGAGATACCTGTGTTCCAAGCATGTATTTTTCCTGTCTCTGTCAGCAAACCCTGCGTTGTGGAGGGGACGGTGCCTGGCTGCATGCCCCGGTACCTGCATGCCCTGCAAGGGAACAGTGCCCTTGTGGGAAGGCTGTGCGTGGTGGAGGTGCTGGGCAGGGTGCTCCGAGCTTGCTCTCCAGGTTCACACTGTTGCTGACCTCTGTAGCTGACTTACCTCTCACTGACACGATTTTCTCTTCTGTCAAATGCAGAGAATGTCATGTCCCTGGATAATGCCACGTGGAAGGAAACCATGAGCCAGTGTCATCAGGGGGACTCGTGTTCAGAGACTGACCCTTGTTTTTCTCCAAACAACCGCAATGCTGCCCTGCTGCATCTCCTGCCCTTCCCTGGATGTCTGGCCTCGGACACCTGTCCACATTCCCCACCAATTTCTGCATTTATTACCTTTGCTTCATCCCCTCATAATGACCCAGAGACCACTCTTCTGGAAGCTCTTCCAGGACCTGGTGATCCCTACCCCGAATTCCTGATGGCTGCAATTGCCCAGCCCAGTGCCACAATGGACTGGTGTGCATCTGTACTGGTGCGAGCCCAGATGTGGAGTGTGAACAGCATTAACAGCACCGCGCCATCAGGATGGTCCAGAACATTTAAAGCTTTATTTCTAGCAACAAGCCTCTTTTTCCCAAGGTGTCTGGAATCCTGGGGACAGACACCACTGCTGTGTCTGACCTGGATCATTCCGACCAGGCACATGGCGCTGGGCAGGCGATGGCAGCCCCATCTGTCCTGGAGAGATGCGGGGTGTGAGGCTGTCCGAGGCAAAGGCGGGCTCTGAGGATGTGGGGGGGGTGGAGAGGGTGCAGCAGGGAGAGGAAGGAAACCCCCTGGGTGGCACAGTCAGTGTTGTCCCCACCCTGCCTACCATGGGCTGTGCTTCAGGCAGGTTGGGCACAGCCCAAGGGCTCAGCCTACTTTGCCTTGTCCTGTTAACGGGGATGGCCTGTCCTCGGAGCAGAGAATGGTCCGGGTGGAGTGCAGAGCTGTCCTTCTCCGCCACGTTGTGCCTTTGCTGCCCATCCTGCAGCCAGCCAGGTACATCCACCTGGTGCCTGGGGAGCCGCAGTTGCCCCAGCCGGCACTGCCCAGCCGAAAACACACGCCGAGGGCTGTGATTCACTCAAAGCCACCCAGTGAGTCAGTGGCAGAGCTAGGAATAAAGCACAAGTCTTCTCCTGCTCAAACCACTCACTCCGCCAGCTCCTCTGGGGAGGTCGGGTGTGTTCGAAGGGACTGTGAACTATTCTCTTGCCTGCTTCAGCAGTTTCCAAAGAATCGGGGCCGCGGAAATAACCCAGTTCCAGTTTCACAGCAGACGCTCTGCTCCAAACTGCACTTGTGAGACTGGTTGTTTAGAAAAATATAATGAGCCCAAGGAGCGATGCTGCTGCTCCTGCCAGGGCAGAGCGCAAGGGTCTTCGCACAGTGGAGAGGGCGGTGAGCCGGGTGCAGGGACGCTGACTCCAGCCCTCGTGCGGTTGCAGCCAAGTTGAGGTGCCGGGGGCTTGCAGCACAGCCACAGCAGCTTAATGATTTCCTGCCCTTCGTTTTGCCACCGCGTGCGCGTGGCCGTGTGGCCTCTGGCAGGGCTGGCTGCAGCGCAAGGGGACGGGATGCCCTCTCCAACCCAGCCTGGCCTCCCTCCGTCCCACAGCTGGAGCTGGGTGCTGTGCGGCAGAACCAGCTGCCGCGGCATGGCTGGGCGCTCCTGCTCGCACCTTGGGGTGCTTTCCCTGCCCAGCACCCCGAGGAGGGAGCTGGCATCTGCCAGGGCTGTCTGCTCCCCGGCCAGCACATGGCAGCTCCGCTGCCCTCTCCCCCCTGCTCCACTGCCTCGCTGGGATTCGGCTTTCGGAGCAGTTTATCTCTGTTTCCAATGTGCAGGCCTAGCCAAGCCGTGCATGTTTCTTGTTTGTTTGTTGTTTCAGTCCTGCTCTCCACCAGCCGTGGTGGCAGGCA
>NW_010244443.1:2765-3070 GCF_000690775.1 Eurypyga helias | reverse complement strand
CGGCCAGGCCAGCCCAAGGCGGCCGCGGTGGCAAGAGGCAACAGCCCCAGAGGAAAGGTTATTTGTTTACCCTGGGCCACAGGCGCGCTCGCGCCGAGTCCGCGGGGCATGTGCCAAGCCGCAGTGTCTGGCGAGCAACTGCGAGAGGATGGAGCACACAAGGCATGGGAGCTGTGATTTCTGCAGGCAGAGGAGCCTGTGTGTGGATTTGGTGGTGGCAAGCAGGAGAAGTGGCCCCTGGGTTTGGAAAGGAGGGATGGGGAGAGCCCCCAGCTCTCTGTAGCGCAGCTGGATTGCTCTGGTTG
>NW_010244443.1:2298-2653 GCF_000690775.1 Eurypyga helias | reverse complement strand
CACCAGAGGTGCTGCCGTTCCGGCTCCTCCCCAGCCCAGTGAGCCCAGCAGCTGCAGCTGCATGGATGCCCTGCCTGCTCCGCAATCCTGCTCTGCCATCCCAGGGCTCACATGAGATGGTTTGCCTGGCTGTAAATCCCCTGTGGCACAGGGACAATCACCCCTCTATAGCCATCTCAAATAAGCCAGCACATGCCTTCTCCCTTTCCCAGGGAGCAGCCCAGTGCCTGAAGCCACGGGGACTGCAGCAGTGCTGGGATGGAGACCCTGGGGAGATGCTTACACCAGAGGCGTTCGGCTCCCAGCTTCCTGGTTTGTCCTTCCTCCTGGTCAGGAGGTTGGACTGTTGCCTGGA
>NW_010244443.1:1624-2269 GCF_000690775.1 Eurypyga helias | reverse complement strand
GTCAAGGGAGCCATAGGAGTCCTGGCAGGGGACACGGGTCATGCCTGATGCTGTCACTGTGCTGCAAGGATGGGCTCTCCATCCTGCAGTAACTGGACCCCGGTGCGAGCAGGGTCAGACTGGTCACCTGTGACCCAGCACCCCGACGTGCACCCCTCCTCCCCTACGGCGGGCACGGCCATGCTCGGTGCTTGCGCAGGGAGATGTGGAGGAGTGCAGGGGTCCGCCTGCCGCTGCTCCAATACCCAGAGAAAGCTGCTGGGGCGGCTGCGGAGCCAGTGCCATTGGGGAGGCGAGGGGGCGGATGTCTGCATCCTCTTCTGCACCTCATTAACAACAAGGCATCCCCTGTCACCAGCTCGACACAGAGCCCCTTGTGGGATCCCACTCCCTCCGGGCCATGCTGCTCCATTCTCCCCTGGCTGCTGAAAGCACCAGGGGGTTTGCTTACAAATTTGCCAGGCCGGCAGTGAGCTGGGAGGGGTCCAGCTGGCATGCTGCGGTTAGCTCCGGGCTCGGCAGCCCTCTGACACGGGAACCCCAGCAGGAAAATTATTCCCACCCGGGCAAGCGGTCAGAAATCAGGGCCAGGCTCTGTTTGCTCGCTCTGCGTGCTCTTGGAGTTGGGGTATTCTTACTGTCACT
>NW_010244443.1:973-1582 GCF_000690775.1 Eurypyga helias | reverse complement strand
AGATAACCCTGTCCTGTAGTGTGTGCTCCGGGGTGAGGCGAGGGGACCCTGACCTGCCAGCGTAGCCCTCAGCCCCGTGTCCAGGCCCGGTCTGCACTCCGGAACTGTAGTGCAGAACCCAAGCAGAACATGGAGCCCAGCAGGGTTGACCCATCCCTGGACACTGCTCGGTGTTGGATCTGGCATCTCCTGCCAGAGGTGCTGCTGCGGTGGGATGGGATGCAGCAGCTTGCCAGGGTGAATTATCACCCTGCAGCTGCTGATGGTGGCAACACCAGCACCGTTATGCTTCCCTGACAATCTCTTTATACCAATTTCATGCCTTGGATCTGCCCAAGATCTGCCCTTTTTCTGTAGGGAGAATAGCACGCGAGGGGCTCCTCCTCTACCCGCAGACCCTGGCCCGCTGCCACTGCCTTCAGAGGCCGTGGCAAAGTCATGCCACACTTTAATTACATCAATTAATGCCTGAATACCAGCCTTACTATGGCATGGGGCAGGGCCGGGGGGGTGGGGGGAGCTGGGAGCACAAACAGGCCGTTGTATTGTCCTCCCGTCTCATCGCCTGCCAGGCCCCGCTGGCCTGCCCCTGTGCTCCCAAACGCTCAG
>NW_010244443.1:0-744 GCF_000690775.1 Eurypyga helias | reverse complement strand
TGGGGGGCTGCCCAGAGGGCACGTGGACCCCGCAGCTCTCTGGGGTATTGCTTTGCTCCAGTTGACGTCAACTGGCCTCCCAGCAGCTGGAGAGCTGTCAGCGTGCCACGGGAAGGCATGGGCAGCCCCGACACCCCCCCGGGACCCTCACTCTGCACAGTGGCTCGGGGGTCTGGGGAGTTCATCTGTGAGCTGGCTCCCATGGCCCTGCTCTCCGCTCCCGTGGGACTCCCAGATCCTGTCCCATGCTGGGTCTTGGTTTCCCAGGGGGACCAAAGCCCCACAGCGCGTCCGGGCTGCGTGAGGCCTGCGGGCCGTGGAGGATGGGCAGGGAGGTGCTCATGCCAGGGAGACGTGGTCTTCAGCCCACTGTGAGCAGCCGGGGGGCTCAGGGCATTTTGGCTCGCTGGGTCCCCTTTCTTGCTGTGGGGTGATGGTATCATTCCACCCCAGGGCCCCCTGCCAAGGCTGGGAGCAGGGTTGGGGCTGGGAAAAGACCAGTGCCTCAGTTAAGACCAGGAGAAAGGGTCTGGGATGCTTTTTTGAGCTCCGGGGTGTAACCCCGCCGCCGCTGGAGCGCGTTTGCTGTGGGCTTGGGATTTGCCCTGCAGAGCCATCCAGGTGCCATGCCCTTGTATCCACAGCAATGTGCGGGTTCTCAGCAGCAGGCTGGGGTGGGGAGCCGGCCCTGGGCAGAGGCAGGGTGGGCAGAGCTGCCTGCTGGGTGCTGGTTCGGCAGCGCTG
>NW_010244442.1:13324-13976 GCF_000690775.1 Eurypyga helias | reverse complement strand
TGAACTCCATGAGGTATCAGCTGTGTAAAGCCACACAATCTGCAGGAATTCTGCTATGTGGGAATCACAGGGTGCCAGTGATCCCAGGTTAAAAGAAGTATAGGCCACAGGACTAAGAAAGCCAAACTGTACTTGGTAGTTGCGCTGGGATAGACATGTCATTTCTTGGCCCCACTGCCTTCACCCCTTCTATCTGCGTTATAGAGACCCTAATTCTCTGAATGCTGACTTTGTGCTATTTTAGCTTGTGCACTGTACAGAACTCTGCCGTGTTGCAGCACACAGAGACATCCATTGCTGCTATGGGTCTGCACAGGGCGGGTATATGGCCTTGTGCCTGTCTGCTTTGTAAGCGGCCACCACGTATGCTACAGGAGGGGCAGCTTGTACCTCAGCTTCTGGCATTAGCCAGCAGAACAGCTGGTTGTTTCTGTGCTCATCCTTTTTCTAGATAGTTGGTCATAATAAGTGATCCTATAATAAGTGATCCTAAGAACCTCCTCCCCCTCCTTCTCCACTGACCTTGGTGTCTTCAGAATTCTCTCTCTCACATCTTGCTCTCTCTTTCTTCCACTTCCCCACATCATGTTATCCCAGAGGCATTTATGACTGCTGCTGATAGGCTTTGCCCTTGCCCATGGGGGGGCGCCCC
>NW_010244442.1:0-13290 GCF_000690775.1 Eurypyga helias | reverse complement strand
ACATCGGACAACCTTCGAGCACCCTTCCCAGAAGCCATGCCTGTCTCCCTCACTACCAAAACCTTGCCGTGCAAACTCAATACATTCCCTCCCTGTGGTGGAGATAGGACAGCTTCCCTGCTGTCTCTAGTCACTTTTAATGAGGTGCAATCTTATTTCTCACCAGCAGTGGGCTGTTGTTTTTGGCTTTTGCCACTTCCATTCGTGCTGTTCCTTCGCGGTGCATCAGAAAATAGTGCAAGCTGTGCAATCTTCATGTGTGCAAAGCCTCCAATGTGACAATCTCAGTAACCTTTGTGTACAGTATGTGCGGTTTAACAGTATCCAAACCCTGTTATCATCATACCAAGTCGGCACAGAATGTCCCCCGTGGAACTGATCTGCTGCAGCATTTGTAACTCACGAGGGCGTTGGGCTCTGCTTATCTGCAGAGGATGAAAACTCCCACGAGGGTGTTCCAACTTTCTGATTTGTTATTCCATGGTAGAGTTTATGCATATTAAGCTCCCAAGTATTGACACCTAGGACAAATTTGGCATCCAGAGAAACTGTGACTGATTTTAATGTTTTTGTTTAGTTGGAAATCATACACTTGCCATAAATTGTGAAAGACCAGAGGGTTCTGAAACAGTTTTCAGAGATGTCAGCTAGTCAGCTTTGGTGCCTGTCTGATAGGGTCTGAGTATGTAAAACAAAGATTTTCATTCGTTTCAAAGAAAAAAAAATCAATTCCCAACAGCAGTGTCCTGACTTGGAAGAAAAAAACAAATGTTTTTTTTTCTTAAAAATTCTTAAATTAAATCTTAGTGGCTGCTAACACATACACTAAAGCCTGGGAACAGTAGAAAAGACTCCCAAATACAACTTTATAACAAGAACATAATATTAATCAGCAAAGAATGACTTTCACTGGAGATTAATTTAGTGTGCTGTGAGGGACGAAGCTCCTTTGGCACTAGAGGGAGTTGCTGTTTCCCAACAATAAATTCTGCCCAGTGCAGCTGAAATTCAAACATATGGGGACCTTACTGGCGTACATAGTTTGTATGCAAACTGCCTGAGCAAAACACCAAGATAGAGACAAAGGAAGTGTTAGACTGAATGTTTCTGAACAAGATATCGCACAAAAATAAGTTTACAACCAGTTAATGTCAAATTTTATTGCAATTCTTAAAAATAGTGAATGATTTGATTTAATCTCTCACTTTGGACCTTGTTTGTCTCTCTACCCACTATGTTTAAGAAAGACCAGGATGTTCCTCATAGCAAAACTAAAAATCTGTGGTTTACGGATAGCTTCATTAGTTTTAGCAGCTAGCTTAGGTCCCAGTTCAACAGAGCTGTTTCCAAAAGACCTTTGAGTTCCAAATTCCTGAGTGATGCCTCAGTTGGTTATTTGGGTGTGGGAGAAGCAACAGGCAAAGAAAAATATCCGTGCAAGTTTTTAGAAAAATAATTATGAACTATGGTGATGTTAACAATTTCATCACTAGTTTTGATAGTTTTGATTTTCTATAATTTTGGATAGAAGAACTTCATTGTTCATAGTGCTTATGTGTATTAACGTGGTCTTCAGACGTAAAATAATGTCCTAGAGCTTGAAGTATTCATGTCCAAAGCTCACACAACTTGGTTGCCATGGATAGACTTGTGCATGCGTAAATGATGGGAGTATGAGATACAATCATGTTGATTAAGAAACAAGAAGAGGTGAGTTTTGGTCACTACTGGTAGGAATAAAACACAGTAAATATCAGTAGATAGATATCGATAGATATCGTCAGATATCAGTAAACATCATCAGATATTTCTCAGCAGAAGAGTTTTAATTTTGAATATGCACAAGGGACAAATCTACTTTTATTTACATAAACCCACTCTAAGAGTCAACAGCATGCCACAAACTACTGTCTCTAAAAGCTAATTGTGTTTCTATGTATTAATTTGGTTAAAGAGGACAATTCTTTACAATTATTAACATGAAGAGACTCTCCTCTCCATAATTATCCCCATCTCGGCAAACCTGTCTCCTCTGCTCAGATATTCTAGTGATATCTAGTACAGAAGAATGGATACCAGGATGGTGTAAAAAACATTTGAATTGAAGAGTAAATTCACACAGTAGATAATGAAGCCTCTTCTCATTTGTGTTTATTTTCTCAATTGCTATAAAACTTGCTTCATCTTTTAAAAGAAATATTATCAGTTCTCTTGGAGATACAGATCTTGGTGTGTGCTGCTTTCATTGTGCTCCCATAAACTCTATTGTATGACTAATTAATCTGCTGTAATGACAGTATATGTAGTAATGTAGGTTATGGCTTAGCTTTCAAGTTTGCTGGAGTATTTATTTGAACGTTTTTAACTGTTTAGTGTATCAGCCTTGAAGGCACTAAAACGTGCACACCATGTGAATGCTTTGACCATTCAAAATTCATCATCAGTAATGCAATTAGAAGCCTCCTGAAGTGCGTGGGCTGCCTAAATTACAACAAAATGGAAAATTGACTTTGTATTCATTAATTATCACATTAACTGGGCACTTCCTTGCACCTTTAAGCCTTGGAGATTTTATTAGAATACTGGATTAAATAAAAATACGATTTAGTCTTTTCTCAAAGGGAAAAGTGAAACGCGTAAGATTTGCAGGTATTGCAGATGTATCTGGAGGATTTTGAGAATGCATCCAGTGAAGAAAAATCCTTGGCATCAGCCATGTTCCCTGAGTGTGCCTTCCATTGGAGGAAATGGAACACATTCCCCTTTTAAATATTTGCTGCATTCTTTGGAATTGATGCCTTAGTGGAATATTTTTTCTATGATGTTTAATGTGTTTACTCTTTTGGTTCTTCTGTTTGTGCTGTGACTCTCAGCATAATGCATTCAGGTTCTCTTCTCATGCTATGTTAGATCAAGGGGAACTTTCCTGAAGGCACGAAATGGGAAGTGCTTGAACTTCTCCAGCTCTTTTCTATACTTCGTGAGGACTTCTATAGTCTTTAGGAAGGTGTCTTCATAAAAACCTTGCTTTCACTTAGTTATTTTGCTTTCTCTTTGGTCTCCGAGTGTGCCTCCTTTGTAAGACCAAGGACATTAGTTGCTTTTAATCCAAAAGCTGGGGCTTTTCTTACTTTCATGCTACTATAATCTATAGAAATGTAGTTTAATTAATATATGATGTCTGTGGGAAAAGCTAAGCATTGTGAGATCCAGGTCCTATTGCTTACCTTCTATTATTAGTGGCATTTTATTAGAAACTGCAGTTCTGGCAATACATTAGTTTTAAGATGGACACTGGTGCACAAAGCAATACATTTCCCATTTGCTTTCTAGCTGACAGTCCGTTCATCTCCTGGTATGATTCCTGTGAGAAATTAATCAGATTTAATGAAGCTCCCATCATCTCCTTTTTGATGTTGTGAGCTCTGCTGGTGCAGGAAACCCTTGCAAAATGGCATAATGTATTAGATTTTTTGCTTCTCTTTCTACATATGCTTTGTGACACATTTTCCTAGACTGTGCTGGCTATCACAGAATGTAAGGTTCCTTGTTTTATTTTGCTTTGATTCAGTTTTGAGCTTTGTATGCATATTTCTCATTACCCCGCAGATGTGAGCTTCATACCTGAGTTGTCTTTTTTACTGGCAGGTTGAATTTTCAGTCATGTCTGCTGAATTAGACTGCCATCCATCTGCTTATTCTGGACTTGTTCTGGACTGAGCAGATCTTGAGCTAACTCTAAATAATGTGCCCAGATTTAATTCTAAATCTGCCAGTCTTTTAAGTGTTTTCTGAAGTTTTTTAGTCGTGTCCTAGATTTCAATGTTCTTTTCCTTCATGAGAAAACAAATTTGATTCTTCAGTATTCATTCAGCCACAGATACTTCTAATGTAACCCTGTATCCTAGAGATAACCGTATTTTTGTGTTTCATTTTATGGCACAGCTATTGTACTGCTCACATTTCTATGCTGCAGTTTCACCGCCTCCTTTGATCTACATTAACAGGAGGCACCTAAACGTACCAGGTATTTCAGCATCAGCCACCACAAAAAGGCGAACTTCTCAATGTCATTTTTTCTATTAATGATTCTTATTACTTTTGTATACACAGCAGAGCAGTGTTTGAACTTCCTTACATTGTCTGCTGTATTTCTAGAGAGTCAGAGCTGTGATTGAGCCTGTAGGACGTGTATTTTAATTTTATTTCTGATGTTACGCGACATTAAGTAGACTCTGGGACACAGGGTGCACAGCAGAGATCAACTACACCAGGTGCTTTGATTCCAGTTGAGCTTGAATTTCTTGATCTTTTCCATTGTATAACACCAATTTCTCAGAGGTGCAGCTCTTCACAAAGGGTGCCTCTAAGAGTACAGAGAATGTAGGGGAAGTTCAGAAGCCAGTGAAACAGGAAGGTACATACTTCCTGGTCAGTCCTTCCATGTGTGCATTCCTGGGGAGCTAGGAGCAGCATTAGTGAGAAGAAAATAACTTTATTCTCCAAGGAAGAAACATCAATTGCATTGTGCTACAGATCGTAAATGAAAAATGTGTTGCCGTGGCGCTAATGTTACAAATGGATAATCAGCCCTTTTTGGTAAACTGACACTGTATGTTCCTGGCTGTTTATCTCTACCTCTGCAGTCCAGGCTGAAGCAAACTGCTCTTAGCCAAAGAAAAGAAGTTGGTGACTTTTAACTCTTTTGACTTGAATGGAGAATTTTCCTGAGAAAAAGGCTGATGCAAGAGTATTTTTCTACCTTTCCCTCATTTTTATTTTTTTCCTTTAGGAAGTATCAAGCATGAAGACCTGTATTGCATTTAAACAACTTAATAGAATTTTCACTTTTGAAAACAGTGCTAATTTTACACTAGGGAAATATCAGGAAAAAAAACGAAGGGGAAAGAAATTGCTTTGTGTATTTCTTCCTGTATTTGTTAATTAATAAGGCCATTAGTACCTCTGAATACCTAAACCCAGTTCCTGTCCTCTGTGAAGAAAACTACTTGAGCGCAAGGAATATGTCAGAATCCCGTGGCCATGTCAGGAGCCTTGTCTTCTATTTCTCCGTGGGTTATAAACTTCCTGGCAGTCAATCTCCTGGATTTTGACACGTGGTTTATGTGCAGCCGCCAAAGACTGCGTCTAACCGAGCCTTTTTTGGCAAAGTCCCCATTACACTCTTAGGCTGACACTGGAGCGGCTCCACCTCCACTGGGAATTCTAAAGTAGACCAGCCGCTTGTGTTGCTATCAAAGTGTTGTCTAAACTTGGTTAGAACAGATCCTGCTGGCAAAATAAGGTGACAGCAACTGCCAAAGACCTTGCTGGTGCTCCGAATGTGCTGTGACAGTCCTCATTGTTGTTAGCAAAGGAAAAAAATCTAAAACTCTTTCAAACTGACTATTCTTGTCTTTGTTCCTGCCTATAAGCCCTGTTTTCCCCTGTCAGCAATAGAATTCTATGCCCTTCTCTACTAAAAATAATATGAATTTCATTTCTGACATGAAGGAATCTGGAATCAGACTAAATTAGTATACCGGCTGTGTTTTCCCTTATTAAGACCTATTCCAGTTTATGAAGCCCATGCTGTGTATGGGTTTATTTATAGCTTTTAGATGATGCTTTTGTTCAAGCAGTATTAAAAAAAAAGAGGTACATGATCTTTTGAAGTCCTTTCCTGTGCCATTTGATATTTATACTAAAACCTCAGGTCCTTTCTGTTTGTTTTTTATGAAGTGTTTTGAAAATTATCTGGAGAATTTACAGAATTTTAAAATCGGATAGCAGATTAAATGAAGTCTAATTTGCATGGAGAAAGTTCTTACTGAGACACTTCAACACTTTGTTATATTGTTTGTTTACATTTTTACTTCTGATGACAGTTTCTAATACTTGTGAGATTTTTTTTTTTAGGGATCCAATGCTTGTCTTGTCAATTAGGGGTTGACCTCTCTTGATCACGATTTCAAGGTCCCCCAGAATCGGTCCCTATTTTTCCCCATAGGACAGCGAGATTAGATACTCCTTCTTAATTTCATACAAACTGGAGATCAGAAAAATTGACAAATTTCTCCAGTCTCCTGTGTATCTTATAAAGAAGAAAGAAAATCATCTGCGTGTGCAAACCCCTTGATTCTTCCTCTTATTTTAATTTCAGGTCATTAGTGTCCAGAATCTGTTTTATCAACTTTTGTAACTTTAATGCTATCTCATTTGCTGAAAGCATAGCCCTATTTTTAGGCTGTAGCACAGTATCACCATAGTAGGGGGAAGTTTATGATGGATTGAAGCTGGCAGAGCTCAGAGTTTAGAATGTCTGGATTTGTGAAACTGCAGCTAAGGAGTGACCGTTCCAGACATCCTCTGTGAAACAGACCAAGGTCAGGAAAAGTTATACTGAAAATGACAGCTTAGCTTCCTGAACTTGTAGTTTGCTTATTCTAAAACAAACAAACAAACAAACATTTGTTTCTACCTTTGAAATCAAGGCAAGTATTCTAATATCAAGCCATGTGTGAATGAATGCACATTGTTTTGCAGAATAGGCTCTCAAAAGTCAAAGACCAAAGCTGACAGCTGAGTTTTTAGGAATCAGAGAGACAGAATCACAGCTCAGCTCTTTGCGTATCTGAGGTTATCTCCACTGGATACTCCTGTCAAGGCTGAGTGTGATATGAGAGAACAAACATTACAAGCCAATTCACTGGAGAAGAGGGAGAAAAAAATATGGCTGTCTTTCTCTGTCCAGCAACCAAAACAGGATTAGATAAATGGCTTTGTCAGGCTTTTATAAACCTTAGTTTCTAGCGTTCTTCAGAACCAGTAAGGTATCAGTCCATTCTGTGCTGTGGGGTCCCGCTGAACATAATGTTGCCTCTGTTAGATCAGCATTGAACCTGCAGGCCATGAAAGAATTATACCAGCATTTGCATGGATTAGGAAATATGTAGCACATTCCTTTTATGTTGTGGTTTGTTAGGTTTTTTTTGCTTGTGTGTGTATGTGGGTGTTTCTTAATTTTGCTTTAACATTTTTCATCTAAACTCTAGGGAATGTCTGCAATCTGCCCAGCTTCTGAAACAGTGTAATGAAAAAGGGAGTGAACATTATGCCTGTTTTAATACCAAGTTCTGCAGTTTCAGAAAGTGTTTAAAAAACAGTCTTTTGTGATGTCTGTATATTTCAATCACATATATTGAAATGACTAGTAGTGTTTCTTACTCAGATTTGTAGTTATAAAAAGGAGTCAATCCTGTTGCATTAGAAAGTGATATTTGTTTGACTTAGGTTTCTGTAGATGGAACTGCTTGCAGAACGGAGTCTGAAACCAATAATCTAAAGTACTTTCTGCAGAAGTAGTTGTTAGAAAGTTTCATTAACTGAATTTTTCTCTGTTTTTCAGTGCCAAAAAAAGCTTAAATGTGTTTTGGTTTTAAATTCTAGTGCATAGTTCTTTACTTTTTTTTTTTTTTAACTAATCCCATTGTGTGGTGGATTCTAACACTACTTCCATAGTCTTTTTAAAGATGATGTGAGTAAAGTACAGCGCTGCTGTGGGTGAATAAGGGGATTCTAATTCAAATGAGACTGGTTCTTATGCTGTAAGATACTGTACGGTATTATCAAACAACTACGGAAATTGCTGTTGGTGCAGTATGAGATCAGCGCCCAAGTGGCATAAGCTAGTACTATATTATCAATAAATACACACTTTGCAGTATAAGTGCTCTATAGCAATACTTCCAGGATGTAAAAATGCTTTTGCAAATTAGGGTTAAGATTACAGGTGCATAGATATTTCATTTAGAAAGTAGATGGATGTTTTTACAAAAAAGCTGGGTGTTTTTACAGTGACATACAGCCTCATGCCTTATGAATAGGAAATGCTGAAATCTGACAGATTCCACTGGAACCACTCAGCTCTCCAAAACAAAGTGGATAAAAAAGAGCTTCAGCAGTGGTTTGAGATACAGTGTAAGAGAGCAGCACTGAGTAAACTCAGCCTGGTCTTGAATCTTGAATTTGACCCTTAGTTGGCCAGTGTACTTTGCAAATTTCTATACATTTTACTATGGAGCTAGAAGAACAGTGGGTGAAAATAACTGCATGCTGTTAATATTTGGTATGTCGACATTCATCTATAATTTCATATCAAACCAAAAAGAGGTTCTTCCTTCAACACATTTATCCTAGATAATCTCAGTGTTTTCTTCTGACTTCAGTGAATGAATCTGTTTTGAAGAGCTGTATTTGGGACTACATATAACAACTGTTCAAACATTATCCGGCACAGAATAAGCCTGTACCCACTAGCTAAAATGCACAATATATAGTGTCAGTGATATTTATGCTCACTTAGTTTCTTATGCTCATTTAGTTCCTTTATGCACTGGCTTCCCATCTGTTTCCAGCTGCAGTTCAAAGGGTTGATTCTAGCTATGCAGAAAATACCTTTTGTCATGGTTGTCGTACACATCACTTCCTCATGCACATTTAATGACATCCAATGCAAATATATGTAATGTGCATAATATAAACTCATATTCTCCCCAGCTAACCACCCAAGTTTGTATTCCAGAGACTCAGACATTTTGATCAGGTTTTGTTTCAACTGGTCTAACCTGCAAATTACAGAGCAGCGCACAGTGCACTGTGGCTGAGTAAAAAAGCTATGAGAGTCTAGCTGTGGCAGCACAAACCTCAGTCCAAACGAATTTGCAATGCCTCGTGGCAGAGCAAATCACCCTACACGCAAGTCGTTGTTTCCTGGGCTCAATTGTTTCTGGCAGCCAAGGAGTTTGGGTACTTTTGCCGTATGCTGTGTCTCTTTTAACTGTTTCTCTGTCACCATCTTTAAGTGAAGTGAGGTTTAGGGTGATGGTGATGCTGGTGGATGAGAAACTTGGATGGGAAGCTGCGGACAACAGGACGAAGCGTGGCAAACTGCAGCATGTTTAGCATACGTTGCAGGCTTACAGGCACCAGGGAGGAGGGATAAGATGCATGCTGAAGTTGGCGGACTGCAGAGTTAATGGCAGTCTCTATATTCTTGAATCCCTCAGGTCAGAAGGGATGAGAAACTTGGATGGGAAGCTGCGGACAACAGGACGAAGCGTGGCAAACTGCAGCATGTTCTTGAATCCCTCTGGTCAGAAGTGTTTTTCTCATGGATGACATGCTGGTTAAATCCAAGTGAAACCAATATATAAGGTAGAACATGGTAATTGTATGAGAATTCTTGTACTGCATTATGAAAAAGGCCAGATTAGAGGGACACAGTTTCCTTTAGACCTTTAGGTTCAGGAATCTACGGAAGTGGATCTGAGGAAGATCCAGAGGACATGCTGTTGCTGTGCACTGTTCCACTTGCCGCCCTGACTCCCTGCAGTTGCTGTAGACAACTGGGGAAGCATTAGTGAGAGCGGGCTGGGTGCAGGCGTGACCGTGGCATGAACTGAACTTGTCTGACTCATTCCAGCACTGACGTCTACAGACAGTGGTGCTGGAGGTGCACAGCGGTATGGTTTTGCCCCAGTATTGCCTGCAGTTCAGTGACAGATGGCTTTAGTCTCCAAAGCTCATGGGAAATGAAACTGGCTCGGGGGGACAGCAGGGCAAGAAGAAGGAGATGATCAAACTGAGCAAACCTTGGGGCATTTCCATAGAATAGGCTCAGTGCTTGAAGGTAGACCAGGCAGAAGCAGTTTCTGTAGATAGTGTGGTAAAATTCCTCCGTGTGATTATGATGGTAAGCAGTTGTGTGGAAATCTGGTATGGGGAGGGAGGTAGAAAAAGAAATTGAAAACTAATTCTAGAAAAACATCTTCTAGAGGAGTCTTAAAAAGGTATAGAAACCAAAACCAAGATGACCAGGAAACATAAATTGGCAGATGGTTTATGAGCTGACCTTGATCTAGAAGCTAAAACTGTGTAGCTTAGCAAAGGATGAAGAAATGTCTCTGTTTCCTGATAAGGGCAAACAGCGTTGAATGTTATCTTACCATATCTTTGCTTTCTAAGAGAGGGGGATAAATAATGAGTTACTTTGATTCCTTTAGGTACTTACTGGAAGAGGCAAAATTTTGGTTTGGTCAGAGAGTGAAAGTAACGTTCTAAAGGAGGACTGTAAGGTAGCAGCTGTGTTACCTTGGAAACAGTGAGAACCTTCATTAGGCAGGTTGCTGTTAATACATTGCTAATTAAGAATACTTGTAACAAAGCATACATCATACAGTATTGCATCAGACTAAGTCATTATGTGTTAACCCTCAAGTCTCACTCTACTGGGACAGACCATTAGCTAGTAAAAAAACCCCCAACAGGTTCAGTTATTTTGAAGAACATTAATAACTTAAAAGAAATGAGGATAGGGTCTTACTGATGTCAAGATTGCTGTGAAAGGTTGTCCAGCTCTGTTAGATTGCAACAGTATGTACATACTGTGAAGGAGAAAGGAATGAGGAGAATTACATATTCTTTTGCTTAAGTACAATCTAAAAGCTGTGTAGAGTGCCAGTGTTTGACTCAAAAGGATCGTTGGTTAACCAAGGGGAAGGAATCCTTAGTACATGAAAAGCTGCACTCTGGGTTAAGGTCTGTCTAGTCCAGTACTTTATTCCTTCCACCAGTAGGTGCTTAGAGAAAGACTCAAGAACAGAGCAGGGATTATTTAATCAATAAAGTAAATGCTCTTCAAGGAGTCAGAAGTTTAAGGCCTTTCTGAACATCAAATACATTTGATCAACCTTGTTTAAAGGGTCTTCACAAACAATTGCTTTTTTAATCTTTCTAGACGTTTGGCATCCAAACCCCATCTCATAACATTGAGTTTTACAGTACAAATCATGTGAAAAAGCATTTTCTTGTGCTTGCTTTAAACCAGCTGCCCCATAGTTCTTGTTTCATCAGAAACAGTGAAGAATCATTCCTATTAACATAAATACTGTTTTGTACAGTGGTTGTCCCTCTTCCCACTGGAAACCCCATTTAGTTAGCTCTCTCCTCATAGGAAAGTTGGGGTTTATACCTTTTCTCTTATTACTCTGTCCCTTTCAAAGGAACATTATAAACGCAGAGCATACAGACACTACAGATTTATATAGCAGCGTGCTGTTATTTCTGTTTCCCTAATGAGCTCATCACAGCTGTTTGCTTGATTACCCTTTGTGCTGGTTAAACCATGACACCCTTGAACACGGAGATGGGGTTTTCAGAGCACTATTTAAAATTACTCCAAGATCTCTTCCCTGAGAGGCTATAGCTAATTTATAGATCATCATTATGCATGCATAGTAAAAGCTATTTTCTCCCATGCGCTCTACTTGGCTTTAAGCAACATTACATTTCAGTTGCCATTTTATCAGTGATTTAGTCACCACTGTGAGGTCCTTCGGCTATTTCTTGCACTTGATTCTAGTTTTAACTATGAGTGAATGAAGGGATTCTGATTTAAGAAGATACTGAGTAAGATAGATCCCAACTCAGAGCAGTGGTTTCTCTCTACCTGAAAAGTGGACATCTATTCCTGAGTTTTGTGTCCCATCTATTAACTAGTCTGTAATCTGTAAGAGGACTTTCTATGCTGTCACATCACATTAATCCTTCCAGCAGCAGTGAAGAATGTCCTGGGATTTTGCAAAATTCTTTTGAGGACATAATATACTTAAAGCCTCTTGTCCCTTCTGTTTCAGAAACTCCCTGATGAGCACGCCCTCGTTACTTGAGTTTTATTGTACCTTATAGAAAGGTACGGAGAGGCTTCTCTATACCTGTGTAAGGCGGCTTCCTTTCCTGACATAATTCTCTTCCAATAAATTCTGTGGGAGGCAGAAAAAATGACATTCATTCTTTATAATGTAGAACATCTTCAGGTGATGTGATGCAGTGGCTGATGTGATGACACTGTTATTTCCCTAAAGCATTTTGTTCCATTCTTCTGGGCTGTCACTGGAACTGATTATGAGGAGAAATGCAGGGGTGTCATGCTTTTCTCCAGAGAGCAGGGGCTGAGCTTCCTGAAGGAGCATGCCTTCTTCATTCCAATGTCTTTTGGATCCCATGGTCATCAGTTGTGGAGTTGAGCCTAAGATTTTTGGATTGTTGTCATGGAGTTTCTTTCCATGGTAAACAATGATTGGAGAGATTTAAGTGAACATCGTAAGTACTAGCTCTGACTTAAGAATGAGTTACTCTAAAATATTGTGGGTTTAAAAACAACTGAGTTAATAATCTGTCTGTACTGTAAGAGATGTGCATTAAATGTTCCGCCAATGAAATGCTACATTAAAATTCAAGTTTCCAGACTGCAGTGCCTTGGTATTTAGTTACACCATGAGAAATGTAACCACCCAAAATTCAGGTTGCCCAACATCTCTGCTACCCAACCACAACACATATGGTAGGATTTTCCAGAGATAAAACTGGGAGAATCCAAGTGAGGAGCCCTCTTCTCGATGCTCATTCATATGGGGAATGCAGGCTGCTAAGTATACGTGGATTTGGATGGACTGTCTCCTGAGGTGCAGAACACTGAGGGCACGTGATACTAGGTACACTCCAAAAATCTCCAGTACACAGGAGCGCAAAACTTTGCACAGGGTTAAAGCACAGGAGCTAAGCTCAGTTCGTATTTTCTCATAGATTCTCTGAGCTCCTCTCTACTTCAGATCTCCCATTATAAAATGACATCAGTAACGATGTTTCTGGTGTGCTGTGCAGATACACGTTGTAGCAAAGCGGAGGCTTTAGACTAATGCAGCAGGGATGGCCGTGGAATCGATCTGACGGACTGTAACCACATAGCTGTGTACCGAGCAGCCTGTACAGGGATCTGCTTAGCTTTTTACAGCGATCCTGGGTTACATCCGCTGTTTTTAGGAGGCGCGACTTAAACTCACGGTGGATGTTTTTGCGAAGTCTGGATGGATGACACGGTTGAGGTGGAATGTTGGTACGCATTATGTGCAGCAGTACATGCTGCGTGTTGGGCAAGACTGTCGAGTTCCTGGCTGCTGGGCACACCACCCACCTCTCCATTCAGGGTGCGGGACCCGCTCTGTGCCACAGGTGCACCCCCCGGGCAGCCGTCTCCGCGGTGTCACGGGCAGTGATGTGCATCAGCCTGTACCAAGAAATCCCTCTCCGCTGCTACGCTTCGTGCTCTGGCGGGCAGAGAGTCTGTGAGTGACAGTGATGCGCTCGGGCACCCTCCTCCCTGGTGGTGTTTGCGTCTGTACACCCTGCTTCCCTCGCCCCTCACCTGTGTGCGCGAGGCCTGCCAGGGAC
>NW_010244441.1:0-675 GCF_000690775.1 Eurypyga helias | reverse complement strand
GAGCCTCGAGGGGACACTGAGGTGGTCCCTGCACCCTTCGGGGGGACAGAGGGCCCGGACCCCTCCAGCATCTGGACCATCACAGATGGGGACGAAGCCCGGGGAGGGGGTTGGGACAGGTGCCGGGAGCCTCGAGGGGACACTGAGGCGGCGTCTGCGCCCCTCGAGGGGACACAGGGCCTGGACCCCTTGGGTGCCCGGACCCTCACAGATGGGGATGCCCCATCACAGATGGGGACGAAGCCCGGGGAGGGGGTTGGGACAGGTGCCGGGAGCCTCGAGGGGACACTGAGGCGGCGTCTGCGCCCCTCGAGGGGACACAGGGCCTGGACCCCTTGGGTGCCCGGACCCTCACAGATGGGGATGCCCCATCACAGATGGGGACGAAGCCCGGGGAGGGGGTTGGGACAGGTGCCGGGAGCCTCGAGGGGACACTGAGGCGGCGTCTGCGCCCCTCGAGGGGACACAGGGCCTGGACCCCTTGGGTGCCCGGACCCTCACAGATGGGGATGCCCCATCACAGATGGGGACGAAGCCCGGGGAGGGGGTTGGGACAGGTGCCGGGAGCCTCGAGGGGACACTGAGGCGGCCTCTGCACCCCTCGAGGGGACACAGGGCCTGGACCCCTTGGGTGCCCGGACCCTCACAGATGGGGATGCCCCATCACAGATGGGG
>NW_010244440.1:298-10666 GCF_000690775.1 Eurypyga helias | reverse complement strand
AATTAAAATAACAAAATAAAACATACTCTGCAGTTGCTCACTACCTGCTGACCAATACACAGCCAGGTCCCAGGTAGCGAGAGTCAGAGGCAGAGAGCCTGAGAGCGGTCACGGCAGGGTCTGAGTGAGCTCCGCAAGTGACAGCATGACCAGGAGAGCCAACTGACCCAACAACTCACTAATGAACAAGTAAGCCAAGGAGTTAGCGAAGCAGCAAACAAGGAGCTAAGCAACCAGCAAAGGAGTTAGCAAAAGAGAGTTAACAAAAGAGTAAAGAGAGTGAAAGGAAGAGTTATGGCCAAGAAGCAAGAGTTAACAGAAGAGTTAGCAAAAGGGTTATGGCCCCTGAGCCCACTCCCCGCTTATGCCCCGAGCATGCCGTGCTATGGAATGAAATACCCCTTGGTCAGTTGGGGTCAGCTGTCTGACTGTGTGTACCCTACACCCCCTGTAGTGAGGGAGTTGGGAATGCAGCTGCAGTATCAGAAGCTGAGAGAGACCTTGAATTTGGTGGAAGGGCTCCCCAGCACCAGCTAAAAAGACACCTTATCAGTACTTTTCTCAGGGCAAATCCAGAAACAGAGCTTCATACCAGCCACTGTGAAGAACATTAACTCAGTCCTGACTAAAACCAGCACAAAGGTAAATAAACCTAGCAACACTCTGTAAGGCGTATTCTCCGATATGGTTATTGTGTGACTACAGAGCAGTGTACCTAACCAACAGACAAATCTCTTCGTGTTCTTATAAGCTGCTGGCATCCTCTTATTAAGTCAAAACTGCTCATTTTTCACACTTCACTATCCAGTTGCATATGTTGGCTGGCATGAGAACCTTGTGTGCTGTGTCCTGAAGCCTTGCTGCTTTGCTGGGGCGGGGTTGTTTCTACGCTACTGGTTGGATAGTGGACGATCCGAAAGGTCTTGACTGGTTTTGGTAAGATGTTGCTTACCGACAGCTTGGCTGGTTTTGCTAAGACAGAGCAGGGCAATGCTGGAAACTGCCGAAGCCTTAATGCAGCCTGAGGGGAGAGGACGCTGAAGCTCCCGATGGAAATCAGCAGGGCTGATTCCTTGTAATCAGAAAAGGATTGTATACGTGAGAGTGCTAAGAAAGGATTTAGAGGAATATACAGGAGTATGTGCTGCATTTCAGTAAGGAAACTATCAGCTAAAATACATAACAAAAATGAGTATTCAGCTTTTTGGTTGAACTCAAGATGTTACAGATCACTGTAAAGAAGTTGTCATATGGTATTGGTTTGACCATAAGGCTTCAGCTTTTTGGATTGCTGAAAAACATTTATCTTTGTTTCTGCTCAATTCTCAAATTTCCTACCACCTTCCACATTTTTTCAAAGCTACATAATACAATTCTGTGGCTGTGATATGCATTGGAAGCACCTTGGTGACTTCAGGGTGAGTGCTTGAATAAAGTGAGAATTTCCAACATCTGTTCCTTTTGTCACAGAAAACAAAAGGAAGAGAACAAGTCAAATGTCAGAGAGGCTGTATTCTAAAATCTGTGGTGCTTATTATGAAAAGCAATTTCCCACTGCATATGGAAATCCACTGGGCAGGGTTTTGCTGTCAGTTGGAGGTCAGCATGTAGGATTTGTTTTGACCTGTTCTGGTTTTAGATATTCAGGTATCTGATATGTATGTGGTCGTGAACAAATAAATCCTTGAAGAGCAGTGCTGCTGCCTGAATTTGGAATGTATGAGGTGAGGAATGAGCAACCTAATCTGGGATCATTTTCAATATCAGCAGCCCTTAGATAGTAGGTTTGAAGCAGAACACGATTCAGACTGGTTCTGCAAAGAAGAGGTATTTCTAGGTTGGGGAGGAGAGGCACCAGTGGCCATGAGCTCCAACGGGAACTCCTCATGTGTCCTCAAATCTGGCCAGAGACCAGGCACAGACTTGCCCAACTTCTCTGGAAACCTTAAGAACTTTTTCTCATCCTCTACGGGAAGTGTTGAAGTTGAATTTTTATTTTTCCTCCATACAGTGCCCTCGTGGAGTGGCAATACAAACAAGTCATTAGGAACAGAGTACTGGATTTTGAATAAAAAAGGCCTAATTGTAGACTTTTAAATCCTCTCTGGACTGCCAAAACAGTTTCTTTTCTCCTTTCAGAGTTTTCTGTCAAATTTTTGCCCTGATCTTCCCTCTCCACTCCCCCTGCTGTGTTATTTGAGTATCAGATATCCCAATTAGTGTCATCATCTTTCCTTTATGGAGCATTCTGCAGTATCGGATTAATAAATTTCCTCCACTTCTAAGGTAACAAACTGGACATTATTGGGGTCCGCACCAATTATCACAGAGGACTGACAGGAGAACGCTCTATGGTACTCGCTACTCTGGCCTACAACAAATACAGATTCTACCAGATCTTTGCAAGTGAAAGACTCTGTATTTTAACTGAGGCACTGATCTGAATTACATCTGCCAATGGAAATACAACAGGTTTTGCATTTTAATAGAGTTACGTAGAAGTATGTTGTGGTACCAACAGGATTTCGTTAATCTGATAGGATGTCCTAACCATAATGCCTTCCTGAGATTTTGTATACATGAGGAGATTTCCAGATGTGCATGCTGGTATTTTGTGTAGGTTTCCAGATGATGATATCTTGTTTGAGACTTGGTGTCTCCAAAGGTTAGTGTTGGTGAAAAGTCACATTGGTAAGATTCATAGTGATGAAAAGGACTGATGTTAGTTGCTCGTTATGCCATTAATAGACAAGAGGTTGTTTGAATTGAATTCTTCCTGGGAATACTGATGCTTTTTGAAATAGGAACTGTGAACCGTAAGCACGTAAGTACAGCCACTGCTCGGACAGAGGGAGTGGGCAAAGGGCAATACACAGGCCTTCCAGTGGGAAATGTACTTGTAGCACTGTATCTGCCATTTTCATGGCACCAAGGACATAGAAGAAAAAGACTCCCAAAATGTTGAATTTATTTTTTTTTACTTTTTGATTATAAATACAAGACATAGATTTTTGGCACCTTAATACATTTACAAGACTGGAGTTACTTATTTCTGAGAAAAGGCTCAGAGGTGATAGGAGCAGTATGTTCAAACTACATTAAGGATGCTAGGAAATCTGTGCCGATTATTTGGTTGAGGCTGTTGGGCAGAACAGAAGTAAAGCTTAAGTTGATTGAACAGACTGCAGGAACATTTGGGAAGGTGTGATTGTACACAGAGTACTGATTATGATCTCGGAACAATTCTTGTAAAAAGCAGTATGAAGTATAGGACGATGTAAAGCAAGAAAAATAATTAGCTTGATCACTTTATGCTTCAGTGTATGTGATAATAGGAGGGTACAAAGCCCATTAGAGAGGTGTATGATAGCACTTGATTCTAAACGCATTCCTTGTGCCTGAATGCTCTTACAAGTCCTTTCTATTCCTGAAGCTATTCCTCGTCTGGTGAGGATAGAGGAGAGCCTTGTCTTATGCTCTGTAGCTGGCTCAGCTTGATCTGCAATGAATCCAACTTCTTGATGTCTCAGAAAATAATGCCTGTCCCTGGATATTTAAATGCATTCTCTGTCAATTATAATGTTCCTACTGAGTGCAACTGCAGAGTGCCAAAGGAAAGGCAGAGCTTTTTATTTCCTCCAGAAAATACTGTATTTTGATGCATAAAGTAATAAAATAAAAATTTGCTTTTAAGTTAATATTATGGCTGATATATATCTAGAGGCTATATATGTCAGCGTATCTTATGTGTAAATATTTATTCCGCCTGGGATGGGAGTTACTGAGGGTGCCATATAAATGATCCAGAGCAAGCCTGAACCAAACGTGATATGTTGCTATATTCTTACACGTTTGTAGCAGATCCAGGAGAGTCGTGACTCTCTTCTTTCTACTTTGCCTTTACTGGTTTTAATTTTTCTAAAGAAGTAGTAAAAAGTAAGAGTTTTCATTGTAGCAGATCTCATTTTTCTTCTGTACAGGTGCTGACTTCTTTTATACCTTCTATTCATCACTCAAAGGCACCTTTTTAATTGGAGAGCTCATTATTTCAAAATGCTGAATTGGAGCCACATGACCTGACCTGGAGGGTGCTGCGTTCTCTGGCTTGCAGAGGTGTCAAGAACTGCTAAGATATTCTATTCAGAAGTTTTTTTGGTGCCTAGAAAGGGAAAGATGCTGAACAAAACCAACAGATGTTGTGAGGCACAGTGTGTGCGGTGGTTAAAAGCCAACGCAAATACTCAAGATCTAGCAGTATTCAATGAAATACTATGTATTGCCGCTCTGCTGAAACAGTGCATCATGAAGTTATAAACAACATGATTTGAATGACTCTTCCATGCTGTTGTAACCTGCTTCTCTCGTTGAGGAGGAGATGGACAGAGGAAGAGTGAGACTCCTACCTGGTGGGAGCATTTGTAGTCGTAGTGGCAACATCACTGCAAGGCTACAGGCACAGCTCATTTCTCGTGGCAAGCGTCTCCTTGGGTCATCATTTCCAGACAGTTGTCTGATTGGTTTGGGAGGCAAGACGTAACACTCCCAAATATTTCTGTAAGTGCTTTTAGTGAATATCAAGCTTTTTCCAAGTATTCTCCATTTCTCTGCTAGGCCTAGCCTCTATAATTCTCTTAAGTCTTGACACCCTACTTTCTTTTCATAATGTGTGCTGTGCGTGAAGACGTGTGGATGGTTGAGTACTTCGCTATTTAAGCTCTCAGAAGTGGGCCTTTTCAAGGACTGTTACTTTAGATTGCAAGATCGCTCTGCCACTTGGCTCACCTTGTTCTTTTCCACAGCTGTCTCTGTATTTCTTCATCCAAATGTATAAGCAATGAGGCTGTTGACACTGCCATTGAACATCTTCTTCTGGTCTGGTAACAAAGCTCTCAATTAAAGTATAAGGACTCTGTCTCTCCTGAGTTATTGTTCCAATCCTCACCTGTAAGCTGCTGTGGATAAACACTGTATATCGGTGCCAAATCTTACCTTTATTTTTGATGTTGAGTATAAAGCTGTAGAGGCTGATGACATTTTAAGTGACATAATTTCTTCTTGGGGGGACTCTTGAGCGTGTAAGTATTTCATAAGACCTAAATAGGAACAGGGCTGGGCTCAGTACTGAAATGAATAGGAGTAGTAGTTCAGTTTTGTAGAAAAGTACTGAAGTGATGCTGCTGAAAACGCTTCACACCTTAAACATTAAATGTTAGTGCCCAGAGAAGGCTGGTAGCACATGACAGCCCTCATGTAAAGCTTGGGCCATTCTCTCTTCCTGCCATATTGTACTTTACCTAGCGCTCTTCACTAAATATAGTTGATCTTCACAGGGATTAGGAGAAAGGTGTATTGAATGGCAACTATCTGTTGAAAGACCTTCAAGAGACAGGTCTGTCAAAAATGGATTTGAAATAATATGGCAGCAAAATGTATTAATGCTGCTGCACAAAGACGTTGAGTACTGGTGGGGTGTGCTCCCAAATAGATCATATCATCCTGGCCCATGCTTCAGCCTTGTCAACTTTGCATCGGTACAAACTGCAGTGGCAGGAGGGAACTTCTCATAGGTGTGTCTCTCGGCATGGTGCCTTTGAGGACATTTTTTTTTTCCCTTCTGGATTCAGCTGGACAAAACTATGGCAGACAGTGAGTTTCAAGTGAAATACATTAACTGAAGTTCACAGATATAACTCAGCTCTAGTAGTTGCTACTTGATTCTCACTGAAAAAGCAAGTTCCCCCCAGGTAGTTGCACTCAGACTTGTAATATAATTGTAATAATTTAAAGAGCTGCCAGGTGGTACACCAGGGTATTTCACTGAGTGCTCATAGCCATGGAGTTGTCTAGCAGTTCACAAATATTATTTGTTGTAAACCGAGAGATTTCTAGATGAAGCAGACATGAGACAAAAGATTTCACTTGTATGATGGGTAAAATATTGCCCGGAGAATGTAAAGGCATTTTAATACAGGCAGCCCGAGAGAGAAGAGTGTTGGCAGGAGCACAGTGTACAGTGTAAGCAGATCGTTTTGGTGCACATGCCGCTTTAATGGGGAGCGCCAAGCCAGACTTACCGGTAGGCTCCAGATGCTTTCCCAAGCTCTGGAGATTCAAAGGTGCAGTAAATCCAATTTAGGTGAGCAGTTAAGCAAGGTTTACAATTGCTTTGCGTCACTAGAGTGGAGCAAAGCAACCAGACCTTATGCAGGAATGTGGCCTATAAACATCAAAGAAATGAAGGGCATGGAATAACGGTATCTCCCCGAATCCTCTGCACAAGTCATGTGTACCTGAGGCTACCAGTGTGTGTGTGTAGTTGCATGTCCAAAGGGATGAGTAAGTATGCAACAGCATGTGCTGAATGTATGGTTACAAGTTTGGGCCACGGTGAGAATTTTGTGGGCGTTTTCTACTTTGGGTTATTTTGCCATATTACTGAAGCAGCTTCAACCATTTTTTAAAACACTGGAGAACTGCAGGTTTTTTGATAGTGCTATAAGGCACTGTATGTAAAGAGTGTGAGAAATAATCTAATCTCATCATTCCTTTTGTCCCCATTATCCATAACAGTGTGATTTGCAGCTTTTGTTTCCTGCTTCCTCTTTATTCACTTCTGCATTATTTTAAAAATTGTGATTTTTCCTGTGATGTAACTCAAATTTTATAGCTATTAGTTACTGTATCAAACTGACTCAGGGCTATTAGGCGATATCACAGACTATAACAGTAGTAAATCTTTAACTCTACTTATAATATGCAGAAAACTACAACCCATAAACTTTGCAAGTGTTCGAGGTAAAAGAAGAGCTGATGTTGCTGACAGTTTTATAATGTTTACGTAAATGTTTCCTTACTCGTGGCAAAATAAAACCAATGAGTTAGAGACTTTAAATGGAGCATATTAAGACTGCTTATTAAGGGAAATGTCCTGAAACTGTTGCAGCTGAACGTAAGGAATGTAAGATCACACAATGAATAAGTGTTTAGTTTTGTTTAGTTTAGTTTGGGTTTTTTTCCCCGCAAATTTTGAATTAGGTTGTACTTCAGGTTTTGTGACAGACCTCATAGGTGGCCAAACCTTTGAGGCAGATGTATTTAGACTTTACTCTGAGACACCCAGAGAATACTTAAAGGCTCTTTACCTGAAAAAGACGTGTTTCATTAGATTACTCGTTAGAATAGACAACTTTTTAAAAATAGAAGATTAGATAAGACAGAAAAATACAAAGGATTAATACTCAACTCTCATCCTATCCATGATATTCTTGCAGCTCAATCCCTCTTCCCAGACTTTGGCCCAGTCATCTCGGTGGCTTTTGGGATCATAGCAAACTCAGCTCCCTCTCCAGCTTTATCTGCAGCCACTCAATCCTACCTCCTACCTCTCTGCTTCTCCTTAGAATTTCTCTGCTCAGCTCCCCTTCTTCCTTCCGAGAGATCCACAAGGATCTGGCTTACAGGTTTGATGAGTACTTGGATGGAGAAGGCCTCGTTATTCTTATCCAATTAACAGTTTTGTGCTAAGTGGGGTTTAAGGCTTTGATGGAGTGAAAATGCATACATTTATTTGTAACACCCTGAAAGTGATTAAAAAAACCCCAAACAAACATGCTTGCTTTTCCATTGGAAGGCTGTATCAGAAAAGACTTTCCCCACGCTGTTCAGCCAAGTGTTACTCCCTGGATAAGGTGTCTATAAGGGCATTGCCCTGTGTGAATGCCTTTCACTCTTGGTGGGATATCTCCGTTTTATAAACAGTCTCCACTTTTGGAGTCCTCAATGGTCTTGACAGGTTTAGTCTCTTACCTCTGTTGTTGCTTTAGGTAGAGAAAGGCTGTGCCTTAGGAGAATAGAAGGTGTTTCACCACTGTACAGATTTAAACATATCTCTAATATAAGAGGACTGGTTGCAAAAAACCTTTCTGCATCAGTGAGATTTAAAGGTCTCTCCTCCTGCTCTGGTGGCTGCACAACATCCTTCATCCAGCTCTGCACTGGACTTGGCATTGACTGTTAATGTGTATGTTAAAATTTTTGATGAAGCCAGCATCAAAACCATCTAATTTGGATGTACCGTTGGCTTGTGGAATGTTTGCTTCTCAGAGTCTTCCCTTCCATACCATAGATACTGGCTTCTGCAGAGATGGTCAGGTGCATCAACTTTGCACTGGTAAAATGAACTGTAGCCCTTTACCAGTCATGTACTGTGATTGCTTAATTTAAGCTTTTTCCTGGGTAAGAGAAGCTGAAGATTTTGCATTTGCTGCAGACTAGGGACATACCTATCTACAAATGGCATAACTTGCCTAAATTCATGAAACTGCTCTCTACAGTTTGTGAAAGAGGTTTCATTTGATCAGTACAGGCTTTTCTTGAAACTAAAGCCACCTTTTTACAAGGGTCTATAGACACTGTTTTCCTCATTCTTTTATAACTCAGCTTGCTGTCTGGAAATAGGTTGGGGCGGGGGTGGCGGGGGGAATCCTTTCCCAGGGAACATACGACCATGCCAAGGTTTGGTATTTTCTTTTGTTTGGTGTCCCACAATGCAGTATGGAAGCTGTGAGCCAACTTTATTAGTATTGTACTGTTATGTAAATAAGAGTATCTGTAATGTGCTTAGTTGTAATAGTGGCAAACTGGGTAGTGCATTGGTTTCCTGGTTACGAATCAGGCTATCTGTAATTAATTGGGACATTTCAAACTACCCGTAGGTTTCATTTTCCAGCTAGTCCACAGAGGTATGTTTATGATGGAAAGTGCTTCTGATTGTGTAGTTAATTCAGCAGAAATAGGCAAGCTAATCTACTTTAAAATCTTAGTAATCATACTGATCTCTTCTTCTGGATTGAAACTAGCACACCTCAAACCCCTTAATTTTTCTGTTGTTTATATGAAGTGTCATTCTACTAAATTGCATTGTGAAAGGCATAAAACAGCTCATGATGGTCGTCAGAGTCCAAATCTAGAACTGCTTTTTAAAATTGCTTCCTGTCAAAGAATGATTTATTATTTTAATTTTCACTACAGCAGTTAAGGAGGTAGAAAAGATTCTTTTGAATGACTTTTTTCATCTGACATAACCTCATTACAGCTTCAAGGTGTTTACTTTGCCAAAGCTATAATAAGTATCCACACCTTTTACCTGCCCCCAAGCTCTCCAGAGATCTCCAACCCATGCAGTTGCAACCTCTTGCTTTCACTGATTTTATACAATTTGGAAAGTCTAAAATCTCCTCTAGGAGGATGGTGTCAGCTTAAACTATGGTTAATTCAGCTTGAAAGAGAGAGCAGTGGGAAAACTGTAACAGAAATATACTATAATGCTGCTGCCTTCCATCCTGGCTACTCCTAAAATGAATTCAGAGTCTACTGAAGTATGTGGCAGGAAGGCAAACAATAGATATTAGCAAATGTACACATTTCAAAACAGTCTGATAACACCAAATTTTGGCTGAAGGTTCAACACAGTTTGTTTCATGTTACTATGTGTGTATGTTCCTCCGGTCAAGAGTGTGTTGTCCCTTCTCACCACACACTCCCACCCTAGCCATGGGTGATTTCAGCTCACCATGCCAATGGCCCATACTAGCTCTTCACTCCATCTGTCTTTGCTGTAGCCCCTTCAGGTGACCTGCAGTGAGACTTCACCTGCCTCACCCAAGGGCAGGGCTCTTGGCTTCATTTGACCCTCATCGTGTCCTGTTTCTGACTTTTCCACTCCCAAATGCTCCCACTCGGCTCTGGTTTCCCTTTTCTTTAGTGCTGAGCCAAACACTGCCAGCAAGTTCCTACCTTCTCCTTGTTCTAATCTCAGTAAAACCTCATTTTTTTCTAATCCTAATCTTTCTTTCCCACTTTGCTGTCTTTCTCCAGTGCCCAGAAAAGCCTGGATGGAATCTTCTGGCCAGGGTGGATTCCTCCATGGCAAGTTTGTCTTCCTGTGTTTTATTTTGCCAAATATTTTTAGTGGAATGTGCCACCTTCAGCAATATGGGACTGAGCCACCATGTTTTCTTTAAGTAAGAAATTAATGCTCCTGTTTCTGACATGCCAACGGAGGGCTTGACAGAATTCTGGCTGACACTGGCCCATCAGTTCCTGTATACCTCGGCTTGACTGAGCTGTTTTTATTTAGCTTGTAAGCTTCTGGGGAAGAAAGTTTTCTGTTTCCTCATTTTTTGCATGGGGGTAGCACAATGGGGTCTGTAATGAGATATCTCTGTGGTAAGATAATACAAATATCATAGTACTGCTGATTAAATGCACGTTAATCAAAGTCCATTGTGTGTGCTTGCAGATTCTTTTAGGGATCGAAATAAAGACTTCCCTGCTGCAGGTGGGAGTTACAACAGGGGCTCTATCACC
>NW_010244440.1:0-228 GCF_000690775.1 Eurypyga helias | reverse complement strand
GTAGCCACTATCAGAGACCACCCTGGGCTCCCTGAAATAATTCCATTGCTTTTATGTCCCACTTCTTTTAACAGCTTACAGCAGTGATTCTTCTTTCTGCTCAGTTTTTAAATGTTGAGGGCTCAAACTCCCCCTCATATCTTTCTGACCTCCAGCTTATTCACAATAAGGGAGTTTTTGCACTGTGTATTTTGAAAGCTTGTGAATCCTGATTTAGGATCCTGCTGA
>NW_010244439.1:0-12187 GCF_000690775.1 Eurypyga helias | reverse complement strand
AGCTAGTCCTCAAAGGGGCGAAGGAGAAAAGGTGAGGAGTGGGCCGTTCGCTGCGCTGGTCTGGGTCTGGGAACGCGAGCGGGAACGCGAACGCCGGCCGGGTTTCCCCCGCAGCGCTGGGGTCGGCCGGGCCGGGCCCGCCCCGCCCCACCGTCCAGGGGATTTGGGGTTGTCAGGTCCTTGCTCCCGGCTGGGTTAGTGATCCGCTCCCGTAGGGACCGGGAGCGAGGCCGCATGAGAGAGCTCGCGGTGGAAGGGAGACGCGGCCTTATTTCTTTGCATCTCTCTTCGTAGCAAGAAAAAGCACAAGGAGAAGAAAAGGAAAAGGGAAGAGGATGCGGCAGAGCAACTGGATATTGTTGGTGAGCTGCTTTCCGGGAATTGTGTGACAGTGTGGAAGCTGAAGGGATTGTCACAGGACTTTAATGTAAACTGAGTGTAGTCTCTGTAGGGATATACAGCTATTTTTCACAACACATTGGGAGCTCCCTAGGCTCCAAATGGAACTTCTGACACCCATGGGATGGATTTTCTGCATATCTCATTAGCTAAAGTATGTTCTTATATAATCTCAAGCTACTTATCAGCTTGGATCTCTCAGTCTTTTTTTTTTTTTCCTCTCCAATGGTATTTGCTTCAGGAGGAGAGACTTTTTAGCACTGTAATGCTGTTATTTAATGAATGCATTTGTGCGTGACTTAGATCTTCTGTTACTATCACTTTAAAAATTAGTGGTTGGATTAATCACCTGTGCTTTCTGTTCTTACTCTGCCACTAGTTGCTTTCTGTGTTCTTTAGTTCGCTCAAACCTTAAGATCCTTTCAAATGAAAGAGGCTTGATTAGTTTGTTTACTTGGGTTTAATTTGACGCGCTTGCTTGACTCTTGTGATGTGTTCACGCTGTAAGTCTGCTACTGTATATTGAAACTGAAATTGCAAACGTTTACTAGTAACAAAATATAGCTTTACTTTTTCCTTTTTCATAAAACAGAAGGATCAAAGTATGCATGTATCATGAGCAGTAACTTGACAGACTGTTGCTCTTCACCACTGTCATGTCCTTGATTGAGCACCATTCACTTCAGACAAAAACAGCTAAAAAAGACCCACAGAGTCATGAGATATAGCTGTATACATTAGCACAGCACACATTACAGGATAAATGTAATTTTATTATTTGTAGATAGGTGTAAGCTAAAACGGTGCAAGGGGAAGAAGTCATCCCTGTTCCTATGTTAAAACAAATTATGACATATGAGAAAATGGGCTGTCATGTCTTACACTAGGAGAATGTTACAGATGTTCTACATTCTTTAGTTTAGCTAGATTTCAGAAAAGTGGGAGTGATTTGGAAATTTCATACACTGATCTGCAAGCCTTGACTGTATAAGGATAAGGCAGTGGGCTCTGCACGTTGTATACAGACGGGGAAGATTATTTCTGCTCAAGGCAGGTTGACTTGCCAAATTTACCATGTGGAAAAAAGGCATCATATTCAGGTTAATTAAAAACAGTTGTTATCTTAATCAGGTAGGAAATGCTTGTAAGACAGTAAACCAGGAGAAAAATGTTACTGTTTAAAACCTGTAAGTGGTGTAGTTCCGATTCATGCACGTGGGTAGGGCTACCTTTACCTTTGGTAGATTTATGTGAGCCTTAAACGTTCAAACACAGATTGGCTCGAACAACTGAAGTCTAAGGATTACAGCTCACAAGAAGTAATTTAACAGTAAGATGACATAGTTTATCTGTTTCTGTTGTGCTGGAGAATCTAATAATTAGGTGTGACCCCCAAAACTGCAGGAGGCTGGTTCAGAGGTAAAAAAATACCTTTCTTGAAAGGTGTATCTTTGATGCATCAACTGAAGGGATCAACTTGCTGTATGGCCTAACACAAGGGACGAAGCGTGGGAGCCTGTAACTCGGGATGGCAGGGTGGGTAGAACAGTAGGACTTTCTGATTTAGCAGCACCACCGTTAAATTGGCTCTGTACTATAAAATAATGCACAAAGATCTTGAGATAGCAGTAGCAACTGTATCTTTAGACTTTCGAATCTCAGAGAAGACACAGAAATACCAGGTCTTGAACTACTGTAATCAGAAGTTGTAATTGTTCTATTAACTGGCATGATTTTGTATTTTAGGAAACTGGTGGGCTATCAGTAATTTTGGTGAAATCACAGGAACTATAGCTATAGAAATGGATAAAGGAGCTTACATCCATGCCCTCGACAACGGCTTGTTTACGCTTGGAGCGCCGCATAAAGGTTTGTTTCAGGAAATTTGGAAATAAGCGAGTTTAGTAATGAAAGGCATAAAAGTAGCATCACTTAAAGGCAAGCAGTTTTACAGCTAAAAGCAGTTTATTACAAATAATGCAGTAATCTTAGCCATAACCTGCAGATGACTTAAACCTAATGACTACCAATCAGTTTTACTTATCTCGTTTCTTGCTATTTTACGTGGCCAATAAACAGAACTGCGTTGGAAGTGATCACCTGTTAAAGGCTGTACCACTTACTGGATAAAAAGCAGTATAACTTTTTATTAAATCCTGTAAAAATCTTTATGGTGTCAATTGAAGAGTGAAGCTCAAGGCAGATGAGTTTCAAGGCTTATTGCTGCATTCTCCTCTTAATGTACTTGTTTTGTTGCTGCACACGTGGGCTGCTAATGTGGTGGGGTAATTCGCTTGTCCTTACTTGGAATTTGAGAGCCATCAGTCAGAGAGGACTGTTCCAGAACCCTGATAGTGTGGTTCATCTCCAGGGTGGGATAAAGCAATGATAGCAGTTTAATCTCATTTTGATTCTGAGGGATGGAGAGGCCAGTAGCTTTTAAGATACTGAGCTGTTTTACCACAGCTACACTGTAATGCATTTTTTTTATGGAGAAAAACTGACATTGCAAGGAGATTAATGTTTTCAAAGCCACCTGGAGAATTACAAAACATTCCCAACTGTAAATTCCTTTCCACAAGGATTGTCTTTAGATTGCTTAAAACAAGAGACAAAATAAATACATGAACATAAATGAGCATCTCTTTATTTCTTTAAAAATTCCTTTTTTGAATACTCACTTTTAAAAGAAGTACTGCAGCTTCCCATAGTATTTAGCAATGGCCGATGTTTAATTCTTTTTTCAAACTGCACTATTAGCAGGCTGAAATACTGTATGTCTGATACTTAATACTAATGGAAAATTCATTCCTCAGATGATGAAGGCCCTAGTCCTCCTGAACAGTTTACAGCAGTGAAGTTGTCTGATACAAGGTAATTACTGTAACATGTTACAAGTTTTCATACTTATCTTTGTTTCTGGTGTGAATACATGTTTTAATATTCTCTTGAAATACACTGTCTACTAATAATGTGTTTGTGACTTGTTGGATACTGAGAATGGCTTAAATTAAAAACATCCTGTGTTTTCCTTTTGAGGATTGCTCTGAAGTCTGGTTATGGCAAATACCTTGGTATCAATTCCGATGGACTTGTTGTTGGACGTTCAGATGCAATAGGATCGAGAGAGCAATGGGAACCTGTCTTCCAAGATGTAAGGTGTTTGGAATAGTTCGTTTGGTGTTCCTAACTTTTGCCTGTATTTTGGGTTAACCTGTATTGATGTTCTTTGTGGGGTAGAAGCCTTTTGCAGTCTATTCCATGTTGTAACTTTGAATTTTCTGTTCTCCCAACTGCAATGCATTTACTGTAATTGGAAGTTTTTAAAATAATTCAAGTTACTGCCTTTTGGCAGCTATAAGCATCTTAAGAATGAAGGAGCCAGCAAGTCTGCTGGCTGGCTATTGAAGTGTGAAGAATAAAACACATTTACAGAGTTATTTTGGTGTATTGTAGAGGGTAAGTGTTATGAATCAAGGATTATGTACAAATCTCTTTATACTAACAATATGTGATATTATTTCTGCAGAAGAAAATGGCATTACTAGCAGCAAATAGCCGTTTTATTAGATGTAATGAAGAGGGAGACATAGAAGCCAAAAGCAAAACTGCAGGGGAAGAAGAAATGATAAAGGTAATGTAACTTCTACAGATAACACAGCATGGGCATGGATATTCAAATGACCAGGTGTCTCTGTGCTACAACTCACTTTTAATGCAGTTGCAATAGCTTTCTATAAGCTGTTGAGTGATGTGGCCACAGGAAGGGTAAATGAGCTCCAGGGCTGCATAAACTGAGATATTTTACCACTGCAGAAGGGCAAGAAGCTAAGGGACAAGACAATGTGTGTGATATTCCAGATAGTTCGGAACAGCTGGGTACAGAAGGGATGAATTGTGAGTGAAGCAGGGACGGAGAAGGTTTTATCAGATTGATGCAGAATGGGAGATCTTTTAAGTTAAATAATGTAAAAAGACTGTCTTGACTTATCTGGATGTGGAAAATATATGTGTGCCTCCAAATAGAGATAGGCAGAGCAGTAATATTTTTAACTCTGTGTCTGAAAAAAGCATTTTACCCCTGCTCAAACTAAGAGCTGTAGTAATGCTTCCTTGAGATGAAGGTGATTATGTCTTGCAGTAGTCTCATGGATTACATTTAGTGTTTCCCATGCTTCAGGCAGCTCTTGCTCATATTGCAGTTGTCTGCAGTTGTGAATTAACCAATCTGAAAGCTGTGAACTGAACAGAATGAGAGTCATGTTGTCTTTATGAAGGATATGTTGTTGTCTTTGACCTATAATCTCTCGTTCTAAAAATACAGGTGTATTTTTTTGTTACAGTGTTTTTTTTTTTCTCTCAATGAATAGATTCGTACTTGTGCTGAAAGAGAAGCGAAGAAGAAAGATGACGTTCCACAAGAAGACAAAGGAAATGTTAAGCAGTGTGAAATCAATTATGTGTAAGTAGTTTAGAGCTCTTAACAGGATCAACTACCTTTTTTCACTTCTTTTTGACCCTTCCACCAAATATGGCCCCAAACTCTCACCCAGCCTTTCACTTGCTTTACCTTCAGCAGAACAAGGGAAGAAAATAGGATGCGAAAGCCCATGGGTCAAGGAAAAGACAGGGAGATTGTACCATTTACAGTCACAGACAAAATAGACTCAGCTTGTAGAAAATTAATTAAATTTATTGCCCATTAAAGTAGATTTGGATAGTGAGAAACAAAGGCAAACATTAAAAATGACACTTTTCCTTCCCCCGTCGCCCAAGCGGAGCTTCACTCCAGGTTCCTCTACCTGCTCCCCCAAGCAGGATGGGGTTATGGGTCACTACCTAGTGGTTTGGTGGGATTTTTTTCCCCTCTGCCTGTGTGGCATTTTGTCCATTCTTAAATATGTTTTAACAGAGGTGCCACCAGCTTTGCTGATGGGCTCGGCTGTGTCCTGTAGTGGGACCGTTGTGGAACCAGCTGTGTCCAGCACAAGGCAACTGGCCTTTTCTCACAGAGGCTAGCCCTGAAGCTCCCCCACTGCCAGTGCCTTGCCACCGACACCCAATACGCTTTCGTTCCCTGACTTGTCATGCTAGTATCGTAGAATCACAGAATACCAGGTAGGAAGGGACCTCAAGGATCTTCTGGTCCAACCTTTCTTGGCCAAAGCATGGTCTGGACAAAGATGGCTCAGCTCCCTGTCCAGTGGAACCTTAAAGTGTCCAGTGTTGGGGAACCCACAGCTTCCCTGAGAAGATTATTCCAATGGGTGATCACTCTTATTGTGAAAAACTGTCCTCTTGTGTCCAATCAGAATCTCCCCAGGAGTAACTTGCACCCATTACCCCTCATCTTTTCCATGTGACTCCTTGTGAAAAGGCAGTCTCCATTTTCTTTGTAGGCACCCTTTAAATACAGGAACATGGTGACAAGGTCTCCCTAAGCCTTCGTTGTTCAAGGCTGAACAGACCCAGTTCTCTCAGCCTTTCCTCATAGGGCAGGTTTCCCAGTCCTTTAGCCATCTTTGTGGTCCTTCTCTGAACCCTCCCCAGCCTCTCCACATCTTTTCTGCACAGAGGTGACCAAAACTGAACACACTGTTCCAGAGGTGGCCTGACAGGTGCTGAGTAGAGTGGGGTAATGACTTCTTTATGAATGCCCTTTGAGGCAACCCACCGCTGTGTTGGCCTTCCTTGCCTGTAAGGGCTCATTCCCACCTAGACTGCAAAAAAACCCCAAACCAACCTCAATAGTTACCACTTTCAGAAGTCTTAGTGCAGTATTTGATAATGTGATGGTTTCCTGGAGTTTATTAGGCCAGTTGTCTACTACATAACAGAAGTTAAGATTCTGATTACAGCTGTAGTTTTATTGAAACACAAAAATTTAAAGTAGTTTATATGTTCTTACATTTTCTTCCCATTACAGAAAGAAATTCCAAAGTTTTCAAGACAAAAAACTTAAAATAAGCAAAGAAGATACAAAGGCCCTTAGAAAAGCCAGGAAAGAAGGCACTTTTCATGAAATGCTGCTTGACAGGTATTTTGGAACACCAAGAAATAATGTACTGATTTAAAAACTGCTGGGAGATGGAATCACAGGAAACCCGGGATACAAAAGAGGGCTAGATTTCAGGGTGTGGGGTGTTGAGCATTTCCTCTCTTGTCAGTGTTCTGGGGCTGGCTTGTCTTTTTTGTTGTTGTTGTTCTGAATTTTCATTTCTTTGGCTGAATTTGGATTTGGTTTGGATTTACCCAGAAATTAATTATTTTGGAAATCTTTAACTAGGTTGTTCAGTTTGCTTAGTATAGAGGAGTTGAGGGATGAATCTTTTTAAGCACAAAAATTAAGCTAATTTTTAACATATCCAATACCTATGGCACCAGGATATTTTGAAGAGGGGAAAGCTGCATTTTAGCAAGAAATAGTATTTATTGAACAGTCTTCATGTTATCTAGTGGGGATAAATTTATCCCATCCCCACCCACACACCCCAGCTGAGACTATAGGAACTGTCTTGAATTTTTAAAACCTTTTGTATTGGTGTACAGTACGAATATTTGGAGTAATTCTGTGGGTGGAATGCAGAAGACCTGTTTCTGATAATTACAGGTGATGTGAGAACGCTGCTGGGCTGTCACAGGTTGAGTGTCAAGTTCAAATCAGACTGAATCTGAATTCCATTCCTCAGAGTGGGCAAAATGCAATTCATCTCGATTTGAAGGGAAAGACAAGGTTAAGTTTAGACATTGCTGTTCTAGCTCATCAAGAAAAGCAAGTTAATTAACAAACCCAAAGTGTTGTTAGGCTTTTATATGTGCTTTGAAGTAAAGTTTAAGAAAAACTGCTTTCTGTTCTTCTGTAATGCTTTGAGGCAGATAAAACATGCAGGTGTAATCATACTTGGTCTTAATCTGTATCTTTTTTCATTACTCTTCCCATATAGGAGAGCCAAAGTGAAAGCGGATAGATACTGCAAGTGACAACCAGCTGGTCCATTTTCTTCTGCATCTTTTGACGATGGGGTCAAATTGAAAACAAGAGTAAAATGTTTTATAATTATTTTTTATCGAAGGCGTTTTGCTGATGTGTTTTTTACATTATTTTTAAAGGATCGTCTGAGAGCTATAACTGAGCATCAAACTAATGTCATCTTTCAGTAATGAATACTATTAAGTTTACTCTAAAACTACATGCTGTTGAAATAGTGAGATAATTATTTAATGGAAAAGAAATTGACCCACTGAATCTTCCAAGGTTGTTGAAAGGAACCTGAACCTAGAGGCAGGGCAGAAGAAAACATGGTTAACACATTGAACCATTAAGAAACACGTAACTCTGTTAAACAAGAAGTAGGAATTGGAAATGCATGTCTTGTAACATATCCTGCCAGATCCTGAGTAGGACGTCTGTGGAGCCATGTGAGGCTGGGCCAGAACAGGCTTCGTAAAACAACATTCAAAACAGACCCACTGTGCAAGCTGGGAAGTGGCACAGTCCATATGCTGGAAAAGTCATGACGAGTCACAAGAACTCTTATAAATGAGGGTGGTTATTTCATAAGAAAAGGGGTGGCTCTTTTTGTTAGCAGTCCGCTTATTTTACAAGAGGAAACAATTGATTTTGCAAACTTGCTGGTTTGGACTTTAATTTGTGTAATAAAACAGCAGGACTGTTTTTTAAGGTCATAGAATAATACGCATTCTTAGTATCCCATATAAAATATGGTTACCCCTGTCTGCTCTGATTACCAAGAAGCTTTCCGTAATAACAACTTCATAGGAACTACCTCGCTCAGAACAATTGCTTCCTCTCACCACAGCCTCTGTAATCTGTCAGTAACATTACTTGGTAAGAATGTTGAGGGGTTTTATGGGAGCAATTTGGATTGTCTCTGTGGAGTTTGTACTACTGGTCAGTTGGAAGTGCACACATAGTGCAAGACTGTAAGATAATGGCGTGTCCAAAAAGAGCACAAGAGCGGACCAATAAAGTATAGTCAGCAGTGGCAATTTATGTTGGTCTAACTTCACAGGTGGTTGGTCTTGAGGAGGAAGTATGAAGTACTTCTTAACAATTACAATGTAATTAAGCCCTGGATGGACTTTTCAGCATGAAAACAAATGATAGCTGGTTAGGGAAGGCTAGTTGAGCTTAGAAATAAATGCCTTTATTCTTCCAGGAATTTAGAAAAGTGTCCATATAGCCCATATAGATTTTATGGACCCAAAAGTAGAAAATCTACACGAGCTGGGCAACTTTAATGGTTGGATTTTTAGAAAAACAAAAAATTCCAGACCTTCTCTGATGGCATTTCTCAGCTTTCCATACTCTGCTCTCTCCCACCAGGTATGTAAGTTTTTACCATAGGCCTTTTCCCTCTAAGGCAGCAGAATTTAATTGGTTTATACCCATTACACCTACCATTCACTTAATACCTATTTTGCAAGAATAGGCACCCTCACTAGTTGTTGTAAATTGTTCAGCACAATGTAACAGTATCACATGGTCACATAAACCAATCAAATGCTTGACATTTTTAGCAGTATCAAGTTAAATAGCCTCACTTCAAAGTTTTCCGATTTTAGTTCTAGTACACAACTTTTGCGTTTATTCTTCAAGCTTACCACATAGCAGGAACGACTGAAAGTTACCTTTATTTCCTTCCAGGTTCTGTGAACTAGGCCTTCTCTCAAAGCCAGCAGTTGCAGGGAGCATTGATGTGTTTGTAGTGAGACTCTGCATTAAAACACTCTCAAAAAAGGAACTGCGACTAGCAGAACTGGTCTTTGATTCTACTGTCTTAAGTATCTCCTGAACGATATTCAAGTTCCCTCCCATATCAATCACCTAGTTATAAAACCATATTAACTGCATCACTTAGGAATACTTGGCTTGTATGAAGGGAATGGCTCCAAGAAAAAGGGACATAAATTACCAATAGTGGGTTGTACCACCTTGGAAAAAGTGATTAATTTTTCCCCAGAGCCCCTCAGTTTGGTCTAGGGCTGGGGATTAGGGCTCATTAAATAGTTCTGGTTGTAGGTACCACGCTACACCGTCCCTCCCCAGAAATGTGAGTAACCTGATGTACAGCCATTGCAACATCACGGACCTGGAAGTGGCCTCCTGCCAAAACTCATCCCAGAAACGCTGGGAAAGAGGCAGCACCACAAGGAGCAGGCTGTAATTATTTATTATACAGGCCACAGTAATTATTCATTGGGCAGTTCATTGCAGCTGTCCTTGATCCACAATCACTGTGAATCTTGAACGCATCTGAAGTGAATGCTGAGATTGATGTAACTGATTTTCCTTATAAGAATATGTTGTTTAAATATAATCCTGACGGGTAGAACACATAAAAATGATTACTCGGACACAGATGCAGCTGGAATGGAAGTGTGCTATGCTGGTGGAAAAGCTGTTGAAATGAGTCCTCGGAATCTGAAGAAGAGCCTGAAAGCCACGGAAAGGAATTTCACATTTCCTATATATCAATGTAAATAGAAGAATGCAAGGTGTAGGTGCTGTGAGTAGCTATAAGCGATAGTAAAGGCGAAATGGAACTGAGAGGCGTGTTTGTTACAGAGCTAGGAGTAAGTGAAGCAAAAAGAAATGTCAGCACAAGTGAAATGAGGCTGTCCCCAATAGAAGAGGAAGTGCTGGGTTTGGCAAGGGACTGGCAGCCCTGCAGGGAATAAGGATATTGTAGTAGCGGTGGGGTTGCCTTGTGGGTTGGGACTAATGATTCACTAAATTCCTGCTAAAAAATGTGATCTGAGATAACACAGAAGACTGCAGGCTTCACTGGGAATTTAGTCCCAGGAAAAGGAAGTGAAAGGTATGACAAAACAGTAGAGATCAGTATGTGAATTAAACTGTTGCTGTAAGGAGTCCATTGGGATACTTTCCTATCGGAGGTATTCATGGATTTGTCTTGGTGATAATATGTCCTGGCAGCAGTGTTAGCACAAAGAGCTTTAATTTAACTGAAACAGAGAAAAAGGGGAAGTAACGTGTACAGCTGCTACTTTTGGAGGAAGGAACGGATCTTGGGAGTGATAAGACAGTACTGGGGAGATGAGTATGAGAAAGCAGAAGGGTGGACATGACACCTTTGGTGGGTATGTGTGACACCAGCTCTCAGTACAGTTAACGCATAAACTGTACATCTTAAGAAGCATTTTTCTTCTAAGATTTTTGAAAACTGACAGAAGAAACCTAGAGAATGAAATGGAGGACCTAAAGCACTGTTGTAGACCCTGGAAACCAGGCGTTCTGATAGGAACACAGCAGAATAGCCATATTCAGAGAAACACGGCTATTGGAGGATGCTACCTATTCCTTAAACAGAGAATTTCTTTACTGGTCAAGGAACTAAACCAAAGAGGCTTCATAAAAGTAGGTTGTGACTGTGTCATGTGACAATGCTGTCATTTTGTCTTCAAAGCATTCAGAGTTTGTAATTTTTCCAAAGCAGTCGTTTAGTTTCTACTGTTGAAAATGCCATAAATATAATAAAGCACCTATGAGCCGTCTGTTCCAGAAATTAAAGCTGAGCAGAAGGAGCTGCAAATGTTTAGGAAACAACAGGACCAACTTAATTACCATAGACCATAACAGTATGCTCACAGAGCTGCAAGTAAATAAACAATTATTGTCTTAAAGGTATTTGTTTCCAACCAGAAGAAATTTGCCTGGGCCCTGTAGAAACTGCCAGATTTCTTGTTTGTGAAAGACACTCACATGAACATCTCAAGGTTTCTCCTGTAAGGCTGTCATTTTCTTAATTTCCTAAGACTGGTTCTGTGCCTTCTTCCACCAGCGCTTAAGGCTTCTCTGCCTTCATCTCCAAGCACTGTGCAATTCCAAGCTTATATTCCGAGCCAATTCCTTCCTACACACTGCTGCATGCCCTCCCTTTGCCCAAGGCTTTCTCACCTTACAATGCCGTCCTTTTATCCCTTCCTGTTTCCTAACTTCTGCCAAGCTGTACAGCTTTCCAGTCAACCATCTGCCAAGGCCTTCCCTTCTTTCTCTTCCCACCCCTGCTTTGTTTTATAAGAGAATTAATTGCACAGCCATTTAAGTCATAGTATTAAGGACTCTATTGCTGCTTTTCCGTGCACCTGGAAACATGTGGTACATCTCAGGCACTGCGTAAAGTACAAAACAAAGTAAAACACGGGCATCCCGTGTGGTTTTTATTCGTGGTGCTTCCCACTGTTGCTAACACGCTCATCAGACGTTCATTTGCTCGCACTAAAGTTACACCTTTTTCTTGTAAACTCTTTGGATTATGCTCCTTACTCCGCTGCTGGATTGTGCTTGATGTTGCACCAAATACACTGTTTACTTAGGGTAGTAAATAAATAATAAGCAATGGGCTTAGATGGATCCATCTCATACCCTGTATTTCTCATCAGGCACTCCAGCTGCCCATTCCCTGCGCTCTTAAGCAGCCAAGATGGAGATAAACTCCTTTTCCCTAAAGAAGGCGTGCGCCTTGCGTCTCTCGTTACCACAAAACCTGCTCAAAACCTCCTAAGGACACGGAGTAATTAAAAATCACAGTATTTATGAAGTGAAAACTGGTGCCACGGGTTTTGCTCTCGCCTGTTGCCTAAGAGAGGCGATTTTTATTCGGGGTTTTCTCCAGAAGGCCTTCCCTCTTTTGGAAATATGACTGAAAATTTAATTCCTCTGCTTTATTAAAAATAAAAAGGAAGGCTGAGGCGGGAGGGCTGAGGCGGCGGCGGGAGGCCCGGGGCGGCGGCGGGAGGCCCG
>NW_010244438.1:17022-31095 GCF_000690775.1 Eurypyga helias | reverse complement strand
AGCGCCCAGATGCGCCCCCCGGGGGGGTGGGGGGTTGAGCGAGGGGCGACACGGGACGGGGTGACAGAGTGGGTTCCCGAGGGTCGCGGGAGTTGGAAAGGAAGTGCGCGTGGCGAGTAGGGGAAGATCCATGTGCCAGGGCTGGTACCGAACTGCACCGCCGCGGTGGAAGTCGGTGAGACCAAGGCGCAGCGAAAGCAGAGGCATAGCACAACCGACAGCAGCCGCTGTTCGAAACCCCTTCATCTTTCTTCACATCCCAATCAAAAGAACACGGGATATTTTTGTTAGGTTACATCAGAGGAGGGCATCTGTGTTACAACAGATCCCAGAAACCGATGTCGCTGCAGGACAAGGAATTCTTCCTGGTTTGTACCCTTGGCTTCACTTCAGTAGCTACGTGCACCGATTTAAATAACGAAAAACCACAGTGCTCTGCCACCAAAACCAAAACCAGCCCCAAACAAACAAGAAACAACGGCAGCCATGGGGCATCAAGGTCTGACTTGACTCTGGAGACATGCAGAGTCTGAGGAATGATGGAAGAAGTAATTGCACAGATTTGACTGTGAGTGCCCAGGGAAGCCTGGGCATTTCCCTTGGGAGAAAACCCCAGCGAACACCCCCTCTTCCAGCAGGCTGTTTATGAGCAAGGTGTGTCTTTACGTTGTGCGTAGGCACACTGCTCCCAGTTGTCCCTCTGGTTGCATCCAGGGCAATGGGATGTCGGTCCGATGGTCTGTAAACAAACAGGCTGGCCAGAAGGAAACCTGGTCCCATCTGGTTTTAGGGGACCCTCCTGGAAAGGGCTAAAGAATCATTGTTCAAACACTGCCAGAGGGCAACGGTACAGTCTTCATGGCTCTCCACACTTCACTGCTATCTGCATCTTCATGAGAACAAGAAGCCAAATCTTAAACTGTGCTTGAATTTTATGCCCTTCCACGTGTGTAGTTATGTTTGTGGTTGCTGAAATACTGCATGCAGATACATAGGTTTCATCTACATGGATTTTACACTGCCTTTCCCTTCTTCTCCAGAACCCCTAGTCTGTGTGGTGGGATTGCTGAGCAACTCTGGCTCTATGTATTTCAACCTTTTCCATTTAATCTCTTTTTTGCATATCCCATTCCAGCTTTACCAAAGAACCTGCACTCAGTCTGTGAGGGCAGCAGGCAGATCAGAGTTATACACTCTGAGGACCTCGGATGCTGAACCATTTTGAGGAGGCCTTTTCAATGGACAATCATGCATGTGAGGTGACATTCTTCAGCCTTGAAATTCAGAGGGTGACAGGAATGCTTTTTCTCCATTTTTCTCCATTAGTAATAGACAGCCAACTTATATAACATAATGTTTAATGAAAAATATATTAGGTATTTATATGGTTTGTGGGATTTTTTGGTGTTTGGTTTGGGTTTTTTTTTTTGTATCTGGAATGGATGTTATGGAAAGCAATTTTCGCAGCTTTAGGGGATGGCGAGAAAGTTTGTCTTTGCTTAGATATACAGCACTCCCCTTTAGGATAGTGTCATTTGATAATTCCTGCCACATGTTCTTATGAGTAGGATGTTTTTGTTTCCTTACTGTGTCTCCCCCCAAGTCCTGCTGAGTAATATTTCAGATGGTCTCGGTCAAAAAAAGCATGTGACAACTTCCAGATGTTCTAATAATCAAAGCGATCTGCAGATCTAAGGAAGCACACCAACAAACAAATGAAGGATAACTTGAAGGGCTGCAGTCTAGGTGGGGGGTCACAATCAGAGGTGGCGGCACAGGCTGAAGGATAGTCTTTTAATATCTGGAGAATTCACTGATGTCTACATAATTTGCTAAAAATGAGACAGTCTGATGATGTGGCTGGTCAGGCATTAGAAACCAAAAACATGGGGTCTGGTCATGGTTTTCCTGCATCTTGGAGCTGCACTGGCTTCCCAGGGGAGCCAGCGGGGGCTGTCATGGTGTGACGTAGTTCTGAGCTGGGATAGCTGCTGGGCTCCAGCTGGTATGATGCCATCGGGACTAAGAGATGCAGCCATGCTCTGCTGCCAACCATGCCACCACCACATCTGGGGCTGCTTCCTCCTTGAGCTGGCGGTGCCCAAGGCAGTGCTGCATTCAGATGGGAGAGGGAAGGACACCTCTCAGAGCAGGGGAATGTGCCTGCTGCTGGCTTGCTGCTAGCTGGCTTGTATAGGAACCTCTGTAGGCATTAGTAACTAGTCCCCAGCTGAGTTTTGGGAGCCCTTCATCAAAATCCTTCATCATCCGCTTTTGTTGGTCCATCCTCCCAGCATTATAGAAACAGGCATGACAATTAAAAATGTATGGCTAGGCAGAGTATTCCTCTTTGGGAATGTAGAAACATTTGTCATCAAGGAAAAAGAAAAGGAAAAATCTTGTATTAATCACCGGCAACCTCATATTTGTAAAGGCAAATGAGCACAGGTATGTGTTGCAGTGTGAATAGAGCAGCAGGTAGAAACAGGAGAATAGAGGCTGCACATTGCTCACTGCTGTGGTGTAGGCTGGGCAGTGTTGTCTCTGGTCACAGGAGGGACACGGTTCCCACCCTACAGGATCCTGCAGTGAGTCTGCTGGTGCCTTTTCGTATGCTGGCATTTCATGTGGCAGTGCCTCTGCTGCTGACAGCCTGTCCTTTGAAACAGATGTGCTCTGCATCTGCGGAGGGTGCAACTGGTACAGCTCTGCTGGGAAACTGTTTTACAAAGCCTTCAACGTGGAGCATTGATAGGGAGGGGTAGGCAGCATTGTTACTGTAATTATTATTGATTACTATTATTACTATTATTGCTGTTATTACTATTATTGCTATTATTGCCATTATTATTATTATTTCTACTACTACTACTGCTATTACTAGTACTAATTGGTGTGGAAACATTGCTGGCTCAAAACCTGTCTCAGCTGCTGATAGAGGAAGGAAGATCGGATCCCATTGAGGGAACTGCTGGGGTTTTGAACGTTGCTGTGACTCCTACAGGCTGATGTTTTTGAAGTGTAACTATCTGGGAGATTGCTACCGACTGCTCTTTCCCCTTGGCGGTAAGGCTTTACATGACTTTTTGTGCAATCCTATAGGGGTCTTTTTCCACTTGGGTAGTAATGGTGTAGCATGCTATCAAATTGATTTCCTGACTAGGAAAAGGAACAACTTTGTGACAGTTTGTCCACCATCAGGTGACTTTTGTCAGTCAGGCTCTCCGCATTGCATTCCCCCAGAATTTGGAGAACTTCTGGAAAAATTATTCCTTGGTTTTGTTCAAGGCATTCTTTTGTACATGCATAGAGAGGTAAAGACCAATACACTGCTCATCTGGAAAAACGAGCCATGGGTGGCCATGTGTGTGGAGGGGCCTGAGTCTGAGAAAGGCATTGGTAGCAATGTGGGGGCCTTTGAGGAGACACACCGCGACACAGGCAAGCACCCAAAGTAAGGAGGATGCTGCAGCTCACGAGGACATTGGTACCTGAATGTGCTTCACGAAAGTGGTGCCTATGAAAAATTAGATCTGGGCCATTTAACAGGTATTTATTGTGATGGGTCGTCTCTGTCCTGATTCATGTCTGTAAGACTGGGATAACAAGGTCGTCTTATGTTATAAACCCTGAAAAGGTCTGGAGGCCTGTGTCCTTCTACTAAATGGAGCACTGATGGCATGAGTTTCCATCATTTATAATGTTGCTGTCAAGACTGCAAGTTCTTTGCCCAAGTCCACAGGGAGATTTCTAACTACCTATATATGGTAAATTAAAAATGGAAATCGTTCACTGCACTGGAAGCTGACTCAAGGAGGAGACATCATCAGTGGGGAGACTTGTTAAGGAAAATAAAGCTACTGCATCACAAACCAGAAAACTGTGGGAGAAAAAATCAAGCAGCCTCTGCTATCTACCCATCTATTGGTCATCCACCCATCTCTCTACTAGCTACATATTTGGATGTTTTTATTTAAAAAACAGGCAAGGTAGTGGCACGGGGAGGTCTGAACGGGACAGGAGAAAAGCAGCTAAAGGACCCTTTCGCTGGCTGGTAAATCTGTGCCTGGTCTCCTGTCAAGGTTTCGTAGTTTAGAAAGAATTGCAATTTGTTCTTCAAAAGATGTGTCAGTCTGTTGTGGATTAAGATGACAATATGCCTTCCACATTTACTCTCCCTGCCAAGACTGATTTTTGAAGGATTTGCTAGCCACTTCATTTCAGACACATTTCTTAATGTGTTTGGATTTCATTGTGGTTAAACTTTGACTCTGTCCTGCCTGAATTCTATAAGGCTTGCTGTGTGGTGTTTGTCCTTTCATGGTCATTAGAGATACCCGCTGCACCCATTGTGTTCTACTAAAATCATTTTGTCAGAGTAAAAATTGTAGATTAAAATATTCTGTCAAAGGGAGGAGGCCAAATATAATTTTGTAACAAAAATTTCTTGATCATTTCCAAACTGAACTTAATTTAAAATGAAAGATAATTTTTTCCCTTTACTAGTACCCAGATGTGATCTTCCCAGAGCTTCAGTCATGAATAACCTCTCTGAATTTTCCAGCTGTTTCAATATCCCAGCCATACTGAACCCAGCCTATGGCTCTAGCACCCATTCAGGAAAACCTGCAGACAAAGCCAATGCCTGACATTTCTAGCCATTAAAACCAATAGCCACCAACCTTTTACTTTACTTTCTCAGTTTTCATTCCCTACCATTGCTTGTTTGCCGTTGGACCTCCATTTTGCCCTTTTTAATGGGAACCTGGGACATTCCCAATCCTTTCCTGTCTCTGCATCTCTTTAGAGTCTCTAGTCTCTTTCCTTTAACAGCCACCATTCTCATCTGTTGACTTCAGATCTTGGCCAAATCCTGATAAAGTAAACAGAAGGGTTTTCCCTGGAATTTTAGACGCGTTTCCGTTGTATTTTTTCTTTCCTCTAGTTATTCTTCTTGCTGCCTGGCTGGCTGATTTAAACAAATATTTTCAGAACAACTTGTCCTCAGTTGCCTAAACTGGTAAATAATGGATAAATATAGTTTTGATTGGGAACAGCTTTCTGGCAAAGGACAGAGTACAGCACTAAAGAAGAATTTTTCTCACCTTGAGTCATGGGATCTGGTTGATTGAATTAAAACCATTTACTTAACCTGCCTGTACAACACAAACATCAGAGATGTCCGCTAGCTGCACTGATACTGCCTACACTACACTAGCTACAACACCTGGGCAGTAATTCTGTTTTGAGAAACAGAAATAGCCTCCGTTTCTTTCTTTCTTTGTATCAAAAGCAGGACAAATCTAATCTATATATTTAAGCAAAGGTTCGGGCTTATTTTTCCCAGTCGTTCTTTTTTTGCACCATCTGGAAAGGAAATGTTGTTCTGTCATAAGCTTCAGGCTTCAGCATATAACAATTCTATTATAAATTCCTCGGTGTCCTAAGGTTGGCTGTCTACCTCCATAACTCAGGTCCTGCTGTGGCAATGCTGTCTTCTTATCAAAATATACTTCACCAAGCCTACAAAAGGGATGTTGCTATGTTTGTTAGGATGAAACTTTGCATATTGCCTATGAAGCATTGGGAAGACTATTACAAATATATTTCTATGTGTTTATTTGCATGGAGGGTCTGGAAATATAAGCATTACAGTGTTCTTGACATACACAGTAAAAATACCCAACTCGCAAGAGTAATATGAATATAAGTCATTGTATTTTGAATTTTTATTGTAATAAATTATAGCAGTAGTTCACACAACCCAGCTATTATCTCAGATTGTCTCTCTGCAGAATCACAAAAACAATCTGAGTCATCCCATCTTGATTCATGTTCAGTTCCTGTTTGGGAAGGCTTCCCTTGCCATCAGACCGCCTGGTAACGTTTTTTTCTGTGAAACTCAGATTCTGTACAGCAGTCCCACAGTCTATGGCGGGGGGCGTGGCATGTTGCCTTGAGAAAAAAAATTGCTTATTTGTAGCTGGTTATTTTTGCAGAAATCCATGGAGAAGAAGAGCTATGGGATTTTTTTTCTATGTGATAAGTGTGTCTTTTTGGCACTCTTATGGGACTTGTTTAATATAGTCTTATCAAACATGTCAAAAGTTGTTCAGTATTTGAAAGAGGGAAAAGAAGTGGAGCTGACACATAGAGTGGATATGAACCAGTTGCAGAAGGAGAGTGAATTCGCCTTTATGAATAAAGCAAAGCACCAGAGAGTTGTTTTCCTGTTTCTCCCAGGGTCCTCTTCATGGTCTGTCACTAAGTTCTTGTGAAACTTCTATTTATCTTTGTTATGGCTTTCATCATACCTATGTATAATATGTTATTTTAATTAGTACATGCAGAATATATTATTTCAATTAGTATGTGGAACTGATTAATTAATAAATAGCTTTGCATTCTCACCTGGAAAGCATGATAGAAAGAGAGAAAATTACTTCCACTTGCCAACCTTCCTTTGATCACTTGAGAGAGACCTCTTCTGGTTGAAAATGCAGCACAGTAACTCCATATAATATCTTGGACATGAAATGAATAATAATGTGCGACTTCAGGGAAATGAAGCTACACAGAATAATGATAACACTACTAGCTAAAGTTTCTGCAGCTGAACCGTTGAGCAGTAAGCAGCTTTGTTTCTGATAGTGTCCCGCAAAAATGTGGTACGCACTTTACTATTAGTAACAGTGGTAGTATTGAGGGCCAGTAAAAAGAATAAGATAATCACCTAAAACACAGTCAGATATTACAAAATTTAGGGCTATCATATATAATGAGGATTAAAAGAACTCTAGAAGAAAAAACCTGAAGCACTCAGTCATCTGATGGCAGATGACTGAGTCATAGTCATGTATCTGGTGGACTATCTGATAGACATTTATCTGCTTTCTGATGGAGTCAGGCACAGAGAGATAAGGTGTAGGGGCTGCTCTTGCTGGCAGGAGCACCCTCCACCAGGGAGCAATGAGTTTGAACAGGACACGCCAGGTCACGCCCAGGGCATCATCTGGACCTGGATTCCAGGAGTCAAACTGGTAAAAAACTCATGTGGTGACCCCTGGGAATACGCATTTTTGATGGGGAGGCCTTATTTCTTGTTGGGTTGACGGTTGGACTAGATGATCTTATAGGTCTTTTCCAACCTTAGTGATTCTGTGATTCTTCCATACATGTGTTGAGCACTGAAGCATGTTGTTCGCTTCAGGCACTCCTAAAGACTGCCTGAAAACCAGAGAGGGTAAGGGCAGCAGCTCTGGGATCAGCCAGAAGACTGGAAAGTACCTTCCGGTAGAATTTTTAGGTACGTAGTCTTTTAAATGTATTAGGAAAAGGTTAAAGCATTACCAGTTATAGACGGTAAGTATTTGCCTCACTAATGCTCTTCTAACCTATCAAATAAAGATATTAAAAGATCTGGTGGCTGGAGTTGGACAAATGCACCGGAGGAAAATGTTATACTTTTCACCAGTGACATACTTAGCTACTGGCATGGATTGCAATAGGTTATTGTGGCTTTTCTACAATTAGTAATTTTTAAATCGAGAATAGATGTTGTTGGGATTTTTAATCTAAAAGATGTACCCAAGTTTAAACTGGATTAAATTCAAGGATGTTCTGTGTCCTTAATTATGTGGTTATGTGACCACATAGCGACTCCTGGTTTTATAATCTGAAAATCCTTTTGCTCTGACAAATAAGGCTGGAGGAACATTTACTGTGATTGAGAAATTGGATTCATGGATGCTAGTAGTGTTTACTGGGGTCAGCACTCACCTTTCTTCCTTCTTCTGAACCAGCTTAGCACTGACTGGTCCCAGCTGCAGAGCTGCACTAGGCAGACCTGTCCTGCCTAGTCCAAGGATGCTCCTTTTTCACTTATTTCTCTCCTCCCAGGCTGGAAACCCACATTCATTTTTTCGAGGAGCCAGGAGCCACCTTGAACCGGGAAACTTCTGTAGCGCTTTGAGAGTAACCATTCACAAAGACCTTACAGCTCTGAACTACAGCACGCACAAAGAACACTTTTTTTCTAATGACTATAAAATGCTGCAATAAGCTTTGCTCAAATGAAAACTCTATTAGCCATAGTAGAGCTTTGTATGTTAGCCACCAGGGATTTGACTATCAGATAATTGTGATTATGCGTTCTCTTCAGAACAACTTGCATTATTTAAGAAGAAAATCAAACTCCAATCAAGCTGTTCAGAGGTTTGGAAATAGTCAAATGTCGAGCTCCCAGCTTCCCTGTTTTAGCCATTGGGGTACAGTGCAAAGTGTTGCTAAGCAGGCAATAGTCTCAGGATTTATTACAGTGACTGAAATTAGAAATACAGAACGTTCACAGAAAAGCCTTCTCTCGTGAACTTTTGACCAACATTTGCAAACTAAGAAGCCCTAGATTACTTATATAATAAATGGATGCGTATCTGTCCAAATGTTTAATAAAGATAATATGTGAGAAGCACAAAACAAGTCATTTTCCTCTGCAATAAAAATATATTTCTTCTATTGGATACAGGACAGTGGCGATAACAATTTAAACTTTTGTAGCTTTCATGTTCTGAAAATGATACTCTGACAAGAATTATACCAAAAATAAAGGTCTTAGAATGGGAATTGTTAGGTCAGACAAGGACCAAAATTTGTCAAAGTAATGATTGAATAATCATTAATTTACATATATATACACACACTCACTGTTTAAATAAGATCTTGATACCAAAATGTATACTGAACCATGTGATATGATCCAGCAAAATCTGTATTATCAATACTCTTTGTGCCCAGGAAGACATGGGGACAGTGATGCTATTGATTTAAAAGGTCAGATCATCCACTTCTGGTTGCTTTGCCTATCGACGTATGTCTGGCCTGGAAAGGCGAATGCTTATTTGGCCTACAGTGGCCATATACCCTACACCATCTGATCCCTGTGTGTGCTGTCTCTCCCCCCTGAAAAGTGTGGGTCAAGGACACATGAATGTTACCAAGCAAATAACTTGAATTCTGTCTACACCATCATAATAATGGTGATTTTTATTTCCCTGGTGATCCCAATAGACTTGAACACAATCTCCAGCCCCAGGCCCACATTTACCATCCTGTTGCCAGCACAGCTGTGTCCAGGACTGACGGTCTGGTAAGATGAGTTGGAAATATTACTTCTGCATGCACTCATGTACCAGTTACAACTCAAATATATTGAAGAAGTTTTCTCTCTTTAGATATATCTCACATCTGCATTTCAGTTTTATATTATTGCCAATTCACTTTACATTTTGCATCACACCAATTGCCAACATCAACTGTTGATATTTGAGCTTCACAAGAAGAACAGGAGGGAAGTGAGGAGAGGGAAGAGACTAAAATGAAGTGTGAGTGTACAAATAGCATTTCTAAGCTTGGGTCTGGGTCTACTGAGTCTTTGGAAGCACATTTTCAGTGTCAAAACTGTACTATTGGTTGCCCATCAACACTGGAGCTGGTGGTGCAGTTCCCAAGACAGGAGCCCGTCCTCTTCCACTGGTACTAAGCACACCTGCAGCATGAGGTCTGCTGCTCTGTAAGCATGAGTGTGCTCATTTAGCTTGCTTAATCCTCTTCACATAAATACACACACACACACACAATGCTTGTTTTGAGTCTAGCTCCTTCATCCTGAAAGGATGCAAAGATACCTGTGTTTCTGCCAATGGACTCCTGAAGCCTTGCATTTTGGGAAAAGGTAAGTGGTGGAGGAGATGGACCTGCAAAGATGAGAAGAAGCATTCCTCAGAGCTAGAAATTGCAGCACAACTCTGGTTAAGATACCAAACTTCAGTTTCACTGAGTACAGTAAAGAACGTCCAGTGACTAGGGCAGCAGTGACCTGCTGTTATTAGTGTCAGGCAAAGATGCTACAAGTAGTCGGAAGGCAAAGATTTCACTCCATAGAACTTTATTATAATAGTAAAAGGTGAAGCCAGATGGTGGAAAACACATTTGTCAGGAGTTTGGTGTGACAGACGTCCATTCCTCAGGTGTCATATGCTGTAGTATCTGCTTTATATTCCTACTCAGGGTTTTCAGTGAGAGAAAGCGGTCAATCCTTTCAAATTTGATAGAGCAATGCTGGCAATGATTTCTGTGGCTGCAGTCATGTGTCAAGAGATTATTTGTGCTGGCATTGTGAGCTCAGTATATGTCTACATCCTTGACACTTGAATCTCAAAAACTTCACTAAAAGACATACCAGTACAATATTATTTTTTCTAAGCATCAGTTCTCTGTAGATGTAATCACAGGAACAGCCATCACATTTGTGGTAACAATGGCCAACAGGGACTGAAATCTTGGCCCTGTTGAAATTTTTGGTAAAGATTTGGCTGAGAAGTGAAAACAGGTTTTCACACAAAAATAAAAAAAGATGGAGGGGGAAAGAATAGTGGGTTTTGTAATAATGGTAAAATGTTCTGGGTTTTCAACATCCTGGATATCAATGCCCTTAGTTTATAAAAGTTCAAGATTGTTTGTGAGGAAAAAAAAAAGTTAACTACTCATTCCCATCTCTCCCTTCAAAACAGAAAACCTGGCAGGACTGTGTTTTAATGCAGATATTGGAAGAGCCACGGCCCAGCTGGGTGCCAGATAGCACAATGGTGGGTGATAAGGAGAGTCCTATGCCAGCAGAATTCCTTCTTGTGAACACAGGGATTTGGATCAAATTCCTAAAAGCTGCTGATGCCCTGGTCTGCAGCCCCAGACAGTCTTCAGACAGCATCCAACCTTCAGATAGAAAGTTTCCTCTTTGCAGAGCTGATCTAGCAAATGACCACACTAATCAAAGCAAGTCTGTCTGTTGGTTTTAGTTGACTTTGGAAGCCAGCTCTGTCAAACAAATACCTGTGGCACCAAATATCTAGCCCATGAAGAACACTGTGGCCCATAGAATAATACAATGGTTTGGGTTGGAAGAGACCTTAAAGACCATCTAGTTCCAACCCCCCTGCCATGGGCAGGGACACCTTGCACTAGACCAGGTTGCTCAAAGCCTCATCCAGCCTGGCCTTGAAGACATCCAGGGATGGGCATACACAGCTTCTCTGGGAAACCTGTTCCAGTGCCTCACCACCCTCTCTGGGAAGAACTTCTTCCTGATATCTAATCTAAACCTCCCCACTTTCAATTTAAACCTGGTCCTTGAGATTTCTGAGTAAATGCTTCTAAAATGTGACTTGAGCATAAGGAAAGAAAATTAACTGAACTCACAGACATTCCTCATCTTTTTGGTGACCACAGGAATTACTATTAGCGTGTTGCACAGAGATTTAAAAATGCTGCCAGAAATTGTAGGTTAAGTGGGATTATTCCGTTATAAGCTCTTTCCCCTTAGAATTAGTGTTTATTTATTCATTATGTTGATTTCTTTTGAGTTGCTTCTTCTGTTCCAAAAGGTGGGCGACGTCAAAAGCAGGAGAAACAGCAGGTGGCAGCACCAGGCTGCTCCATCTGGGCCCTCTGCACAGGCTGGGGAAACGCGAATCCAGATAAAACGAAGTTTTTTAGAGGTTGTTTGCTTTCCCATCTCCTTCCTTTCTCCTATTTTTTTGGATTTCTTGCTCCCCCCCCCCCCCCGTTGTTTTTTCTACACACTATTGGGAAAAGCACAGCAGAGGAGGAAGATCGCTATGCAAGGTCATCCTGTATTGATTTAGTAGAAGACAGTAAGACCTGATGTGACCTGCTGAAAAGATGACATGAGGTTATGGCCTAGCCTACCAGCACTTCACGTCGTATTAAACACTCCACAGGGGCAACATCTGGAGGGTTAAACAACTGCTGGGTAATGCAATTTTAAATACCACTTCATCAAAGTAATAGACTCCACAGGACCCTCTTGGGATCTGTAAACTGATGTGTTCCAGGCTTTGTGTGCTGCAGCCCTTTTGTGTAACCCGTTAAGGAGAGCCTGATAGCTCTGACTATTGCAGAGTGGTAGAACTGAGGTTTGCAAGCTCATCTACAGCATACCGCCTGGGATCAAATGCGTTGCCTTTTTGGTTTTTCTCTTCCTTTTTTTGCTCAAAGATTGCTAGTTTATATATACAAAATTCATCTCAGCTGAGAAAAAGATTTTAGAACAAGAGATTTACTCTTGAGCCTATCTTAACAGCTTCAAAAGGAGATAGGATCCCATGCTTTCTGTTTTCCAGGTAGTTTTAGGGGAGCGAGCACATCATCTGTGCCATCTTCATAATCACCCAAGCTTTCATCCTGAATAACAAGCTGATTCCTCAGGTCCTTCCTGGCCCTGGCTACTCTCCTGCCTTCTTCAAATACAACCCAACCATAGCTCCAGCAATACAAATCATGACGGAAATGTGGTCTCCAATTTGGTGAACCAGAGAGGCTGGTGCCACCGTCTAGCTCCAAATCAACATACTTGACAGTTTGTAGGATGGTGGGCAATTTTACAGAATAACTCCTTCCGCTATTCCAGAACTGCTAAGCAACAATTAAGAAAAGTCCCATTAATTAATTAACCACTTTAGTCCCATTGAACAATTAGTCACTGTAAGAGAGGACAGCCCAAGAGTTTTTTCTGTTTCCTGCTAATGCAACACTTGCTCTCTGAATCTGAACCCAGCAAAACCCTTAGCCCACACAGATCCCTGTATCTGGGCAGCCCGAATTTGATAGCTGTCACCAACCCATCTTTGTCACTACCAGCTGCATGTGGAAGGACACTTGGTAACTCCTTTCCAGGGAGAAAAATTTAGGGTAAGGCTTGCAGCTGGCATGAGACAGCAGCGTTCAGCTAAGGTCAATGGAATGGCTTCAATTCCTTCTGAGTATCTGCCCTTGCTGCTTTCTTTGTTTGCAGATCCTTCTTTCTGCTTTACTGCAATCATTGCAGATCAAAGGGCAGCAGAAAATTCCTCAATTACCTGACACAGTCTCAGTTCAGAAATGTGTCTGGGCAATTTTTTGTGCAATGCCTTTCAAAGAGGGATGCTGATAGGAGTCACAAGGCGAGAGGGAGGAGGTCTGAAGCTCACTATAAGCCACCATTACCACTTGTAGGCTCTGTGAGGTTATAGAGAGACCAGAAAAATGTGTTGCTGTATCTCTGTCTCCACTGAGCCATATAAAATTCTTCAGCTACTTCAGCGTCAGCAGGAGCACAGACCTGAATTGTCCCTGAAGTAAGTGCTGCAGCCTCGCCTGATGTCCTCCACACCATTCCCACCCAAAATGTTTGTATCAGGCAGTCTTATCCACAGCTGATCATATTAGGTAACCTGTTCTTTGGAAATTATAACACTTATGAATGCATATATCTGAAAGATATCCTCCCCTCACTAAACTAGTTCGTGGCCTATACTTTAGAAATAGAACTTATTAAGACTGAAGACATATGAGCTACTGTAATTTACTCAATGGAATAATTTTCCATCCCTCTTTATTGCTGAGGAGACCACGGCTGCCCTCCATCTGCATAGAGGTCTTAATAAGAAAATGGGAGCAGTAGGGAAACAGCATGGATTCTCCAAAGAATGCATCAATTTATTTATTTATTTCAAACATCTTTCATGTCTTGCTTTGTGCATCTTTTCCAAGAAGCAAATGCTTCACAGATGGAAAGAAGCAATTTTCAGTTGTAAAAATTCTAAACAGTTCAGGTGAAATGAAAAACAGAGCTTCCTGGAGACATGCCAGCTTTTTTTTATTATTATTATTTTATTCCCCAGCCTCACTTTGATTGTGAAAATATTCACCCACCTCCAGACTTTATAGCATGAGAAATGCCTTGCCTGAGGTCTAATCTGTCCTTAGGTATCACTGCAGGGTCGATTATAAAGGAAGGTTCCTATTTCCACACAGACACTACACATCTGCTCTGATTTTCTGCAGGGTAGATCCGCAGTAACCCTACTGAAAAAAAATTGAGTTTTACATAAACCAAGCTTATACTGGCATAGCTTCTCTTCCGGAGAGAGTTCTGCTATGCTGTCATGAGGTAAAGGTCTAATTTGTCCACTGATACTCTGTTTTCTCTCAGTTCTTATGGCTAGGTAGAGAAATTAT